>NC_134469.1:5588149-5710089 GCF_964194025.1 Convolutriloba macropyga
TAGCTGGTGCGTATATTAGCTCAATGTTATTACGTTAACATAGTTGTTGTATTTCATTTCCTTTTAGACATCTTGCTTGATCTAGTCTAATGTTTATAGGTACCCCATGTTGTGTTATATATTTGGTTAAAAACTTTTCTATGTTTGAGCCATCGGCGTTTGAAACTAGTTTAAGAGTCGGGAATTTTGAGAAACGGTCAATGCAAGCTAAGAAGTAAACTTCCCGCCCTTGTCCATCAAATATTGGTCCACCGAAGTCTAGTTGAATTTCTTCGTTTGGTTCTGAACATGGTGGCAGGGGTGTCCAATTGGACTTTCGTAATATGCTTTTTAGATTCTTACCGAAATCAGTGCAGGGCACGCTTCAGATTTGTTAATTAGGTCGCGGTTGATAAATGGCCACCAAAGTCTCTGTCCTAGTTCAGTCATGCCCCACGCCCCTGGGTGAGTTGAATGTAGAACGTCCATGACTGATTCCTTGAGGATGTTCGGTATGGCCAACTTGTTGTCAACTAAGATGCATCCGTTGTTGACGCTGAGGTTTCCCCATTTTGCGTGGATCTGTTTACTTAAACTCTTGCATAGGGCTTGGTCCTCGTTTATGATACAATCTCTGATCTCCCGTAATACGGTGTCTCTGTTGATCATTGCTGCGATCAAGTCTTGGTTAAATATGCTGTCTAATTGATTCAGGAGTTGGTCATTTGCTGTGGTGGTGGGTTGATGGTCCTCCTGTTTTGGTGTGGGGCTTAAGTAATTTCTCATTGAGAATAGTGTGTTCTGCACTGGGGATTTTGTTGTTGTAATTTCTGGGTTGTTTGTTGTGTTCTCCATTTCGTTTGCTGAGTTTAGATGTTTGTTTGATTTAGATTGCTGCTTAATTATAGATGTGTTAATTGGCAAATTTGCTTGTGTATTCGTTTGCTGTGTGTCTTACTTGTTGTTAGTGACGTCATGGTTCGTTTCGTTTGGCTGTGGTTGGAATGTTTTGTGGCTACTGCGTAGGTTGTATTTGATGGTCTTTTGTAACCTGTTTGTAAACGTACTGCGTTTGTCGTTATTGATTCTTGTCTGTCTGGAATCGTTCAACGATTCCACCTTTGTTTTTCTGGGCCTGCCTCTCTGTCGTTTAGGTTGGTAATTTCGTGGGGTATTGGAATCGTGGGACGATTCCATTGTGTTAGGTTAGATAGCATTGTAGCCGTTGTGCGTTGTTTTTGTATTATGTTGTGTGGTGTTGTTGTTGTGCTTCTTTGGTCTGCCCCTTTTACGTAAGATTTTGAGTGTTTCTTTTATGACATCTATTTGTGCTATAATGAAATTTTCGTCGTACGTGCTTGGTGGTTTTGCAAGTTCCGGCGGATTTCGGAACACGTATTCTGCTAATCCCATTTTAGTACCGGCTATGTGTTCAATAGTAAAATTAATTGGGATTAATCTATCATACCATCTAGTTAAGCGACTTTGATGAATTTTACTTGAGCGTTCTTTGAGGATAGATAAAAGGGCTCTATGGTCTGTTTGTACAATGAAGTGGTGAACTAAGAGGTAGTGTTTAAAGTGTTCTAACGCACATACTACTCCTAGTAGTTCTAATTCGTTAATGCTGTATTTTTCCTCTGCTTTATTTAAAAATCTGGAGGCGCATGATATTGTTTCCCATCCGTCACAAGTTTCCTGTTCTAGGAGTGCTTCTAGTCCTGATCTTGATGCGTCTGTTTTGACTCTGGTCTTTCGTTTCGTGTCGTAGTGTGTGTTTTCTGTTAAGTTACGTATGCATTCCTTTATGTTTTCGAATTTCGTTTGGTGGTGATTTGTCCATACGTATTTTGTGTCTTTTTGTAGTAAGTTTCTAAATTCGCGACATAGAGGTGCTAGGTTTGGTATAAATTTCGTTAGATGGTGGACGCTCCCTAGGAATGATTTTAGTTGTTTGTGGGATGTGGGTGGCTTTAGGTTTAGTATGGCCTGTGTCTTAGAGACGATTGGTTTGATACCTTTTTGGTCTGTTTCGTAGCCGAGCCACGTTATCTTATTTTTTTGCGAAGTGACATTTGTTAAGGTTGATTGCTCGATTTTCTTCATTTAGTCTATCGAGGCATTTGAATAGTTTTTTATGGTTTTCTAAGCCACCTCCGGTAACAATTATAATATCGTCTAGGAAACTGAATGTATTTGTTAAGTTGTATAATGTTTTGTCTATGGCTTTCTGGAATTCTGCCGGCATATCCGTTAGTCCGTATAATCCATTATTAAATCGATATCTTCCTGTGGCTTTGGCCGCCTATGATGTTGAAATTGCATTGTTTTGCTGTGTCTTCATCTAATGGTATTTGGCTGTACGCGTAGCGTAGGTCTATTGTGGAGAATAGAACTTCTTTTTCATCGGACGATTGAGTGATTGTTTGTGCGATGTTCTCCATCAGGCAGTCGATGTTGTTTATTTGGTATTTGTTCATGTGAATCGCTTTGTTTATTGTTTTCGAGTCCATTGCTAATTTTATTGATTTTTCTTTTTTCACTGTGATGACTATTGGTGATATGAAGAATTCGTCGCTGCATTTTTCTAATTTGGTTATGTGACCATCGTTTTGTAGATTTCATAGTTCTTTTTCTACTTGTGTTTCGAGGTGTAGTGGTACACGTCTTCCTTTTTGATGGACAGGGGTGTAGTTTGATTTATATAGTGATTTTACCTTATGGTGTTTGGATCGTCCTATTCTAGTTGTTAGGTTTTCGTATTTAGTTGCTATTTCCTCCTTGATTGTGAGGGGTTGTGGATTGTCTATTGAATCGTTGTTCTTACTTGTAGATGTTGGGGAGCCGTGTTGTTTTAGTTGTAATCCTAAAGGTCTGAATAGGTCCCTTCCAACGACTGCTCTGTGTTTGTTAGGAACCACTATGATGATATCCGCGCGTCGTGTTTTCCAACCGTTGCACTCAATGTCACAGTAGAGGGTCCCTAGGTTCTTTATTGGGGTGTCTGTGTAGCTTTTCGATTTCACCGGGTTCGTCGTTCTGCTCCACCATGTGTTGGAGTCCCTGGCCTCGATGTCTTTCGCCATCGGTTCTGTTACTATGCTAGTTGAACTCCCTGAGTCGACCATTACCCAGAATTTGCTGTTGCCGTATTGCATGTGCAATTTAGATGGTGTCGTTGGATCATCCGGTGATTCCATCATGTTGACTGAATAATCGTCTGTTGAGTCGTCATATGTGGAGTGACTGTCTAAGTTGGGTGCGATCATGTTTATACCTTGTGTTGTTTGCTCAAGTCCCTGGTTTTCGATTTCGTTCACTGATCTACCAAGTTGGGGTCTGTTAAAGTTTGATCTGCAGACCTTCGCGAAGTGGTTCTGTTTGATCGCGAAGTGGAACCTCTCGTCCGATGAGTGGGGTGGTCGATGCATCCGCTGGTTGTCTTGCCTGTATGGCTAGTTAGCTTCTAATGGCTAGTTCAATGCTTACGGCTAGTTCGAGAGCTTTTTCTGGGGTGAGGGTTGTTTTTAGCAGTTCCTTTTGTATTTCCTGATCTATCATATTTGCCGCAAATATGTCCCTTAGGAGTGCGTCTTCTAAGTATCCAAGTTGGCAGTGTTCTGCTAGTGCCCGCAGCGCCGAATGGAATTGTTCCATTGTTTCTCCTCTGTGTTGTTTGCGTGTTAGCAGGAGGTATCTGTCGAACGTTACTTTCCTTGGGCGGATGAATGTTTTGTTCGAGTTCTTCCCATAGCTCCCTTGTTGTTTTTGCTTCCACGTTTGTATGTCGGAATTTCCGGGCATGCATTTTTCGTCCTTCGATTCCGAGGCTGAGATATATTAGAGATTTGGTTTTTCTGTCTGCCATGTCCCATGGCTTATCGCCGCATAAGACCCCAATTCGATCAATTTGATTGCATTCATTTTTCCATTTGGCCATTGCCTGGTTGTACATTGTCATTCGTTCTCTTTCCATTGTTTGCGTTGGGTTTTGTACTGGCTGTTCTTCTACCGGTTCGGGGGGGGGGGGTAAATGACTGCTGTCGGTCTCTCTTGGAGTAATTCGTCTAAATCAATGTTTCTCTTAGCGACGAGGGCCATCTTGAGCTGTCTCCTTCATTTCTCCCATGAGATTGGTGGGTTACTGATGGGTTTGTCCCAGAAGGGTTCCAGTCCTAGTGCTGTGCGTCCTATTTTGTCTGACTGCGCCATGTCGTACTCGTATCGTGTTGTATGCTAATTAGGCCCGGGCTGATGTGTAAGGTTATTCAAAAAGAGATCCAGTGACAACTCTTTATTGTTAACGTTAAGGAAGACTGCAGTTAGGCAGTTCGCTGCCAATTTGTTAGTTGTAGTCAGGGTCACAACAACTTGTCACTGTACTTAATCAATCGTGGTACGATTGAGTGAGGTAATAAATAGAAGGCTACAAATGTACTGCATTTCACTGTGTATGAATTTACTGCACTCTCAATGAGAGTATGTGGTGAATGGTTACCACGGGGTACCACAATAATAATAATAATAATAATAATAATAATAATAATAATAATAATAATAATAATAATAATAATAATAAAAATAATAATAATAACAATAATAATAATAATGATAATAATAATAGTAATAATAATAATAATAATAACAAAAATAATAATAATAATAATAATAATAATAATAAAAATAATAATAACAATAATAATAATAATGATAATAATAATAATAATAACAATAATAATAATAATAAAAATAATAATAATAATAATAATAATAATAATAATAATAATAGTAAGAATAATAATAATAATAATAATAATAATAATAATAATAATAATAATAATAATAATAATAATAATAATAATAATAATAATAATAATAATAATAATAATAATAATAATAATAATAATAATAATAGTAATAATAATAATAATAATAATAGTAATAATAATACTAATAATAATAATAATAGTAATAATAATAATAATAATAATAACAATAATAGTAATAATAATAAAAATAATAATAATAATAATAATAATAATAATAATAATAATAATAATATTAATAAAAATAATAATAATAATAATAATAATAATAATAATATCAAAATCCTCACACAAAAATGTTTCAAAACGTCTTTGACATAACTTTTGCGGTTTTTTTTGTAATTTTGTTTCCATATTTTTTCAGTAATTATCATTTTAATTTCACAAAAAACCCGTATTAAGCCTGTACCTTAAGCGTATACTTAGTAAGGATTAATGAGAAAATGTTGTATTGAATTTTGAGATAATTACTTAAAACTGATGCAAACATCTTGCAATTATTCTCGATGTTTGTATACAAAAAATTTTATAAAGATCAGATGAAGATAATTTATCTGTTGTTTCACTAGATTGGTTTTTACAGCATCTCAATTGTGTCTTTGTTTTGATTTTTTTAATCAAGAATAAAATTGGATGAATAGTGTGTGCAGATTGAATTGAAGGAATTTTCAAGAAACCGACATTTTTTTGTATTGTTAAAGCTAGTGATAAATCGACCTCTTCGCATTGAAATGTGACAGTGAATCTGGTGATATTGAAAGTGTTGCTACATTGTGTGCTCAAACGTATGCATATGGTTATGCATGTGCGTGTGCATGTGTGCGTGGTGTGTGTTTGTGAGAGAGAAACTGTGCGTATGTGTGTGTGTGTGTGTGTGTGGTGTGTGTGTGTGTGCGTGTGTGTGTAGGTGGTTTTATTGTGTGTTTTATGAGAGTGGGTGCCCGTATCTGCAACAGAAAGAGAGAATTTGTGTGTGTGTGTGTGTGTATGTGTATGTGTCAGTGTGCTTTTGTGTTAGTGCTTGAGTGCGAGCGTGCGTGTGAACGTTTGCATGATTTTGTTATTTCGTTTTATGTGCGTTCGTTTATGTGTAACTGTGGATGCGTGTGTGTTGGTCTGTTTTTTGTATAGGTTGATGTTTGTGTGTGTGCGCGCGTTTTTGTTTTTTTTGCTTGTGAGTGTGCGTGTGTTGGGGTGTATGTTTATGTGTGTGTGCCTGTGTGTGTGTGTGTGTGTGTGTGTGTGTGTGTGTGTGTGTGTGTGTGTGTGTGCGTCTGTGTGTGTAGTTGTGTGTGCGTGTCTTTATATAAGTGTGCGTCTATGTTGGTTATAGACGGTGTTACATACGTTTGCTTGACTTGTGTAAGGATGTACAGGAATTTATGTACTTTTTGAGTTACATACTTGTTTGTTTGTTCGCGAGCTTTTGTTTAGAGTTCAAAAACCAACCGGATTTATTATGCCGACTCTTTCATTTCAACTAGATGCCATGCTCAGAAACACATAAAAGTCTTTCTTATTAATTGATAATTAAAGATTAGCTGACGAAAAAAATCTTCCACTTGGAATTCAGGCGCACTAACAACACTGGTGCTGGGTTCAAGAAAATAATAAATAAGAATTACTTTCTAAAACACTCTACTCGAAAATAAAGAAGACAGCGGCAAGATCAAAAAGTAGCATTGAACTCTTTCCGTAACAACTAACGTGATATGAGAGAAATAATTTGAAGCACTTTCCACCATAATAATCATTATTAGTGGTAAAATTAAGTGCATAATGATATGATTTCTCAAACTAAGACCGCTAAATTTTAGTATTGTTATTCAATAAGATCAATCGAAAAACTGTGTCCTGAACATCAAGACGTTTATTGAAATTTGATCAGCTTCAATTTTCAAAGAAGACATTTCTTTTGTGGTTATTATAAACGGTCCAATTTTGTAGAGATCATCGAGAAACAATTCTTGCGTTTTATCTTGAGTATGTTTAGGACATTTTTAGTTAGTAGAGCTCATTTAAGCATAACTTCTGTCATTTTTTTTCTAGATTGTTCCAAGCCATGTTACCTTCCGTTTCTAATAACAGTTGACAAAAAAAAGTTTGACAAAAATTTTGATTTTCCATAAGAAATAGATTTTTAGCAATTTTTGATTTGCTGTAGGTTTTTGACCAATCAGAGAAACATATAATGATTTTATACCCCGATTGTTGCTTCGTTATGAGACGGCTTAACATAGGGCTGCTTTTCTTTGAAAAAGGGTCTCTTCTAACTTTCTCTTTTTTGGGTCCTAGGACGAATTAAAAATGAATTAGCAAACAAACGAGGTTATCCAACAACGTAGAACACTGAAAATTGTTTGAGGAAAAATTTGTAAACTTTTCCAAATTTTGCATTATTATCTAGCAAATTATAAATGTTTATAAACTAACCGTTATTTTCCAAAAAATTATTAATATTTAAAAATTATCCATTATTTTTCAACTGGGGTTGTTTGTGATTGCTGCACCAAAAAAAACACCATTTTGATAAAAAGTTTAGATTTTTGTTTTCGTATATATTCAGTGCACCCTAGGAGAAAATCATCACTAAAATGTCAATTTTGGTTAGATATTCGGTGTTTTTGAGAGCTTCATTTTTCGGAAAGTTCGTTAGCTATGCCAATTTATCTTTAAAACTGGCTGGCAATACATGCAGTTGTGTGAAGGCATTGTTTCTTAAATCATTTGCAAACGGATTCAAGCCGGCGTTTGGATCGAAAAACGTCAACTTGATTGAACTAAGATAGTCACTCTTTTTTAATTCTGCGATTAAGAACCAGAAAAAAATATCATTTTTCCCATCTAGATTTCACAATGACTTTTCTTTCATTCCTTCTCTGTTTTCGATTTTTAAGGTCCTCTAAAATCGGGGTCTTTCTATTACCATCACAGACTGCTTCGAATCCAGGACTATTTTTGGGACAAAAGCCCAACAAACAGCTCCAGTTTTTTTGCCAACATCTCAAAAACCGACGGTTGGCTGGACTCATTTTCTTTACAGATGTAGTCAGTGGGAAATGTCTTTACACTTACAGAAACTAAATAAAAAAATTGGTTTCTGGATATGGAACTTTTAAGAAATAAAAAAATTTTGATCAGTTTTTTAGTTTAAGTATTGAAAACTAATATCTATATTCTGTCACGATGATCAAAAAGCTTATCGTTAGTCAGCCTATTTGCATATAGAGTCAACTCATAGATTGTTTGAACATTTTACTTTACTGCAAACAGTCGTTCTCTGGAAAAAAAACAAAATGTTTTTGCAAGTTTCAGAACTTTAAAATTTTTCTGAGGAATTTTTCTACCAATAAATCAGACATTTTCTAATTCTGTTTAGCTGAATTTGAGAATTATTCAGTTCTCTGTTCGACTATTGGCTATCACCGAATTTGAGTTGACTTCCGATTGAAATTTTACTGCTAAAGTATCTGAAAAAAAACAAAAATTTAAAAAATGCAGGAAATTTTCTGGAAATTTAGGGCTAAAGTATCTGAAAATGCAAAGACTTAAGAAATATTCTGGAAATTTAACAAAATTTATCAATCATTTTGTTCAATTTTTAAGATGGTATGTATTTTAATTACATGTGGATTCTATTTTTTATGATATTTAATTTCTCGAACTTCTAAAAGAGGCAATAAGACTATATTTTTTTCTTTATCGCGCCAATAACGTTGTCACCAATATATAAAAATTTTATCAAATGCTTCTCATTTTTGATAGCAAGTTGAGAGACAACAATTTGCACTGGGAAGACAAAAAGCTTGAAACTTCTCTGAAGAGAATTGTGTCTCAAACTCTTTGATATTACGTAGCTCACCATCCATTAACATTAATTAAAAATAAACGCTTTGTAATTTTTGAACAATTGCTATTTTTATAATAATCGATTATGGTAACCAAATTCTTTGGCTCAAGTACTTTTACGCCTCGAATAATCGCTATGGTTTTTCTTTGTTTGCTTCGTTACAGAGCAAAAAAAACGGAAGTTCCGGTAGACAAAATGTTTGAAAAACTGATTTGTTGAACAAGTCCAAAGAGTATGGTTGTTCTTGTTCATACCTTCTGACTAAAAAAAGTAAAAATTCAAAAAATTTCTAAGCGAGCAACTTTTCATGATAACTTTTCGCTCCTTCATTTTGTTTTTTTTTTGTTTTTTGACAATTTTGTTGTCCGAATTGTCATTGTAAACTAAAGTAGTAACAGCAGGGTTGTTTCGATAGCAATCAGAAGTTTTTTTTGTGAATTAAAGGTTTTTTGGACTCAGTTTTGAGGTTTTTCCAACTATTTTTGTAGATTTTTGGCTATGTTAACAATGTTTTATCCAATGCAACATTTTATTGCATATCTTATTACCTGAAAAAAAGCCTAATGCTCCTAGACAATTTTTATTAGGGAGTGAGATGATTTAAGTTTTCTTTGAAGGATTTCTCTGGCGGCATAACTTGACAAAAAATTAGTTAGTTTGTTTCAGTGTTTTCTCCATTGCTTAGTTTTTCCCAAAAGTCTTTTTTAGCATATCATATTTTACCCTAAATTTTGTCAGCAATTTCATTGTCTTTGTCTTTATTCGTCTGAATTAATTTTTAAAAATTCATAATTTTCCTGTTGAATTAAAATTGCTTTGCTCTAATTTCTTGCGTCATGCCAGTAGGTACCAATTAATTGAAAGACTATATTTTGTCAACTTTAACCATACGGTCCAAAACTCTTCAGGTTCAGTTAGCTTTTGCGAGTGTTGCTTCAAAAATTAACACAATATACAAATACTGATCTACTAATTCTTTAAATAGTAAAAGAAGATGCAAGTGGAATTGCATGTAAGAGGACATTTTCGCAGGAAAAGAAACATTTTGGGCTTCAATGGGTGGCAAATTTTATTTTTAAAAATGACTTCTGTTTGCATTGTATATTACAGATAATTTTGTAATGGAGTTGAAATATATATCTACCGGAGTTGAGGTAGTCATCGTGGCTCGAATTTTGAAAAAGCTGTTAGAGAAGGGTGATGGGGCGAATTACTTGGTGAAATTAAAATTACACTGAAAAGACCATAATATCCTGATAATTTATTGCTTTACAGGAACTAAAACCAAACAGGGGCTACTTGATTTATCGAGCTGGTTATTTGATTTATTTAAAGATGGTTTAAGAACACCCATTTTTCCCCTAAATTGCTCAGTAAGTTACGTTCATAACCAGTCCGTTATAGTTTACTAGGCAGATATAATATGCTTTCTATACTTTTCAACTCACTCTCTTTTTGCCTTTCTGAATTGAACTGTCCGATGATTAACGAACACCTCAACCTCGCTGCTCATTTTATGCCTCAACTTCTCTAGTCTAAAACCGACGGTTGGTTATCTTGCGAAATCTTGCAGTAATCTTGCAAGACGCTTGCAAGATTATATATAATCATACCAGAGTCTTGTGAAATTGCTACAAGATCTTGCGAAATAACGTCTTTTTGCAGGAATGTGCCAGATCTTGAAAGATAACCGTCGGAGTTGGACTATTGTTAGTAATAAAAGACTATCCTAGACCCAAATAGCTCATATGAGTACCCCGGTTGAGGTGCCATACGGAAGTAACCTCTGATCAGCCCATCCCAGGCCAAAGTATCCTCTGATCAGACTAAAGTGCTCTCAAAACACTGTGTGCGCTCTAAGTGCGCTCAAAACTGTCTCTCATCAGACCTTTCCAGACGGAGAGGACCTCTTATCACACCAAAATGGGACCATTGTCCAGACAATTGTGCGACCATGGCCCAGACCAAACCCAGACCATAGTCCAGACGATTTTGCGCTCAAAATCACTTCTGATCAGACTATTGTGTGCTCGAAGTCACCTCACCGCACAAATTTTGTTATAATACATTCATTTCAACAAAAATTGATGTTTGCATTAGTAAATTCATTTAAAGAAAAGACCATTCTAAAAGTATTATTGCTAAAGAAAAGAAAACCTAACTGCAGAGAAAAATTTTATTTAGTATACATTGGTGCATATTTCGAACTCAATGGATGAATTTGGACAGATTTCCATATAAAACCTCGTATTCTACAGTTAAACAAAATTTCCTTGTATGGGGACTGGCATGATCTATCAGCTGGACTCATTTGGTTCTGGTCAAAGACATCAGACTCTAGATGTGTCATTGATCAGAATGCTGATTTTTGTTGCCTCTTGGCAGCGCCAACATCGTTCGGTAAAATTAAAAAAAATAAAAAAAAAAGATTGTGCTCGAAATGGTATCTGATAAGACTAATGTTTTCTTGAATCCGCCTCTGATCAGACCATTCCCATCCTGAAGTGACCTCTGATCAGACCATTCCCATCCTGAAGTGACCTCTGATCAAACCATTCCCATCCTGAAGTGACCTCTGATCATACCATCCCCAGACCGAAGTGACCTCTGACCATACCATCCCCAGACAGAAGTGACCTCTGATCATACCATCCCAAGACCGAAGTGAGCTCTGATCATACCATCCCCAGACCGAAGTGACCTCTGATCATACCATCCCCAGACCATAGGGACCTCTGATCATACTATTGTGCGCTCGAACCAAATCCCAGACCCAGTAATTTTGGTCTGGTAACACACCGTGTGCGTTGGACTTGGTCTGCTCAGAGGTCAGTTCCGGATGACACCTCAACCTGGGTAGACTCGTAGACTCTAACAGGACATAATGAAAAAACTTGACCTTAGTTTTTCCGTCATTAAGATATCGTCATAAGTCGAGGTCTACACCTGCGCATTGCGTGAAATTTTGGGTGCTACATGTGTGCTTAAGTTAATAAAATGCGGCACATGAACAAATAAGTTATAGAAACAGATTATAACAGCTTAAGTCTGAGCGTTATATGTGTGATCCTTATAGCAAATACTCAAAGCCGCTCAACACAAAATTGAACAGCAATCAGCCAAGAACTGTCACAACAGACTTCAGACCCGCTTTTGGTATGGCTTCGAAAGAAACCCTGAAAGACCTAATTTTCGTGAAATTAATTACGTACTTGAAATTGGCTTTTGAATGGTGTAAACAAAATCCTAAAATTGTATCTACTATTAGTCTTATCTTGTTTATTTTCATCAACTTATCAATTGCAATTTCGACAAATTCCAAAGAACTGTTTCCCTACTCAAAATCAAAAAATTTAAATGATTTCACTTTCAATTATATGTCGCTGTCATAATTGTCGCGCTGCGTACCGCTAATAAGTGAAATTACCTTGTAAAAGACTAATATAGTCGAGGTGGTGTTATTTTTTATTTTTTCTTGATAACAGGGACGAAAACTGTATTGAAAGGTTAGACCAAAGTGTTTTCAATGGTCGGTTCTCGGTCGTTTCATGCTCATTCCCGGATCTATCTTTCATAACAAATCAGTACTGAATCATAGAATTTCAATTATCATTTTTACTATGAGCAGAGTTCTGATCATGGAACTTTTTAGACATTTCATAGAATAATGATTTTTACTCTGCATTTATTCTGAACATTATGACCCTCTTCTCTGCATTTATTCTGAACATCATGACTTTTCCTCTGAATTTGCTCTGATCAGTCTGACAAAAAAACTTGAACCTCATGAAGGAACAAACAAAAACAAAACTCCAATTAATACTATCAAATACTTAAAAAAGATAAATATCAAAAGAAAAATAAATTCAACGCAATTAAACGTTATTGACTTTACATTTATAAATTCATCGCAATTAGACATTATTGACTTGTCACATTAATGAATTCAAGCAGTGTTGACTTGACTGTCATCACGGCAGCTCCTCAGTAATTTCGATTTCTGTCATGCTATCAATTTCACTATCAATTTCGGTTCTGTTCACGTTCTGAATTGATTACCCTTTTCCTACCGAACTGAAACTCCCCGCCACCTTCTAATACTCCTCCAGAACTGAAACACGTCCTCTGGGTTGGCACGGAACTGTTTCCTTCATAACCCATTTGCCCATCGGTGCCCGAGACTTCATCACCTGCCGCCATCTTGATTGTGGAATGTCCCATCTTCAAAACTTGTGTTTAAGAAATCCGACAGAGATCAAATCAGAATTTCCAGGTTGTGTGAAAGATCCTAAAGCATATCTGACGCAGAACAAAGTTTTTATAAAATTTAAAAAAACCAAAACAGTTCAATATATATATATATATATATATATATATATATATATATATATATATATATATATACATACATACATACATACATACAATATACATTATTTTATATTTAAATACATATTACATTTTTATATATTTATATATATATATATATATATATATATATATATATATACATAATATGAATATATATATATATATATATATATATATATATATATACATGTATAAATATTTCATTTAAACTCAGATTAGTTTGATCTCTGTCGAATGATCTTAACACCTGTGCTCAAGATGGGACATTGCCACATTCAAGATGGCTGAAGGTATCAATCTTCGGGCGAATGGGCGAATGGGCGAATTCCGATGGCCGAATTGGCGATAATGGAATTTGTTCCGTGCTAACCCTGAGGACGCGTTTCAGTTCGGGCGGAGTAGTAAAAACATTGCATTATAAGGAAAAGGTACTTTTTACTTCTGGAAGGGTTGGGGGCAGTGGGGGGGTGAGGTGGGTGGGTATGCAAAAGTTGATTCGTTAACATTCGTTCGTCCGTCCCGGTCGTTCTGTCAGAAGTACTTCGTTCGGTTGTCCAATGCAATTGCCTGGTTTAAAGTCAGGTTTCGCTAATCTGGAATAAGTGTGACAACCTGTAGGGGGTGTATTCTACTGAAGCCAACCTGGGGGGAAGGGTAGACTACCCTCCCCCCTGAATTCTAATGAAGCCAACCTGGGGATATAAATTGGAAAGAAACTGATAACAGTGTTTCCGAATACCCCCCACTGAATTCTACTGTTCTACTGAAGCCAACTTGGTGGGAGGAGGCAGAAATTGGAAAGAAACTAATAGCAGTGTTTGCGAATACACCCTCTCCCACCCCACCCCCACCCACCCACCTCAAAACATCATGTTTATCCTACTTTCAGAAAAAAAAGCTTTCTTGATTTATACTGAACAAACTTGGCTAACAAAAGACCTTTAGGTCACTCTGGTTCAGTGCTGAATCGCCCATATACTATTGGAAAATACTGATTCTTAAGTGAATTTCTATGACACTCGGGTCCGGGTTATCATTCGATCACGGTCTTCTAAGCTAAATATAGCCAATTTGTCAAATAAAAGGGATCTTTTCCGTTTGTGCTCCCAGTACGTTATGCCCCCCCCCCCAAGTTACAGAGCACGTGCCATTACATAGTAGATCATCATTTAAAAATAAGGCACGTGCGTCGGGGGGTGCAAATACTATGCGCCCACTAAGCTGGGGGGAACAAACGGAAAAGATCCAATAAATGCATACTCTTTCGCCAAAATAGTTTCTCATTTAACTAAGTCAAGACTGCCTCTAAATTTTCCATACCAAAATCATTTCCTATATATTTTTTTTCTTTTTTGGCAGTAGTAATATTTTTTACATTGTGTTCTTATCGGCTGCTCATTTTTCTACTCATTGAAATAAAAACCCGCATCATGGTAACTTAAAAACTAAGCGCTTAAAAAGTACTGAAACTCCTGAAAACTTTATCCACTGGGGGGGGGGGGGGGGGTTTAGGGCCCTTTGGTACATATGATTGAATGGTATATGAAGCTCACATATGCTTTTTTAACAAGGTAATTCCACAAATAATCCATTTCAATGTGTGAAAAACTGATATTCGATTTAAAAGTAATTTGAAAAAAGTCAGAAGCTATAAATTTTGCTCACTTTATAAATCAGAAATCCCATAAGCGTTTGAAAAAGCGCCATATCATTGTAATATTAGTGTTGAACAAAAACTGTGCCTTCTCGCCACTCGAGTCAGCCTTCAATTCTAACAAAAATGATTACCAATCTTGATTTTGGAGCCTAGGACCGACAGGTTTGGGACCCAAGACAAACATAAAAACTAACCCCGAGGTCACCAAAGCCTTTGCGACAGATTAAGGTCACAGGAACTGACCTGAGATTAAAATTGACAATGTAACACTAAAACTTCACTAAATGCAGCTATTCAGTTCCGATTATTTGCAGTATCAATATGCTAAATTTAACGCTATTTTAAGTAAGATCAATGTAAAAAACTTGTGTTAAATTTATATAAACTAAACGCTAAAGTATATAGGATGAACGCTAAAACTTCAACATTGAGTTTAGGTGATGTCAATGCTAAATTAAACGTTCTTTTATGTGAGACCAACGTACAAATACTTGTGTTGAATATATGTAAGCTGAACGCTTAGTTAAACGCTAAAAAATATCAGATGAATGCTAAAACTTCAACGTTGAAATTTACTGAGACAAATGCAAAATTAAACGTTGTTTATTGTAAGATCAACGTAAAAAAAATTATGTGTTGAATCTATGTAAGATGAATATTTATATAAATGATAAAAAATTTAAGATCAACGCTAAAAATAGGCATTGATATAACTTAAATTCTATGCTTATAAATTCCAAAACTAGGTACAATTTAAAGCAAATTATGTAACATCTATGCTGAGATCTTCGCTTAGAGCAGCAAAGTTTTGTCCGATATACCTTCAAAAACGTTAGGTTATGTAAGGTCTACGCATAGAAACGCAAACTTTCAAAATTCTACGCTTGGAATCGCAGCAACTATGTACTATTTAAGCTTAGAAAAGCAAAATAATGTAAGATCTGCGCTTAATAACGATGATATTTTTTAAACGAAATAACCCTAGATCTTACAAGAATTTAGTGCAATTTATACATAAATTTGTGTTTTTTAGTGTTAGCACATCGACCGCTTTAGTACTCATTTACTATGATACTAAGTTCCCGGAGAGTACATAAAACTTAAAACAGCCTGAAAAAATGTGCACTTCGACTTCAAGATAGCTATATATGTCTCAAAATAGCAGCAGTTTTGGGAAAATTGCCAACTGATTTGCAAAGAGTTCTCAGGTTGAGGTCCAGACCCAAATTTATTTATGATCAGACCCAATCGAACGCACACCCGTGTGTTTCCAGAGCCAAATTACTGGGTTTGGACAGCAGTTCAATCTCAGAACAGTCTGCACCATGGTCTGATTTAGATCTGATTAGAGGTCAATTTGATCTGGAACGTCTGGTCATTGGTCAATTCGGTCTGAAAAATCTGATCAGAGCGCTTGAGTCTGATCAGAGGCCGTATGAAGCGCACTTGAGTCTTATCAGAGGCCATGTCGTGCGCACTTGAGTTTTATCAGAGGCCATGTCTTGCGCACTTGAGTCTGAGCATTTTTTCAAGAGAAGTCCAACCATTAACCAGTGGTCGGTCCCTTTATAAATGGGAATAGCTACTGTAGATTCAGACGCTTACTATAAATAGCTGTCAAACTTCCTCTATGTACCTGGCAAGCTTAAGCAATGGCATGCAAAATTTTCAATTTAATGTCCTTCCTACTCAAGAACAGTTTATAGTTATTATTATTATAACTTGTATAAATCTTTTATTTCACAAAAACACATTTGATTTTTAATTGACTTAATTGAATTTTCTCGTTTTTATGAAACAAAAATATTTTAACGATACTTAAAGTCTCGCGCGTGTTTATGTATAGTCTCTGATCAGAGCTCACTTCGGCCTGAAAAGTCGGATCAGAGGTCACTTCGCTTTGAAAGGTCTGATCATAGTCTGTTTATAGTCTGGACAATGATCTGAATTTGAGCACTATAGTCTGGACCAGAGTCTGAGTACCGTCTCATCAGAAGTTACCTTAGTCGTGAAAGTCTGATCAGAAATCATTATGTCTGGAAAGTCTGATCAGAGGTCATTTTGGTTTGGGAAATCTGATCAGAGAGGAAATTTCAGCCGAGATAGTCTGATCATAGCTCAATTTGGGTCTGGACCTCAACCTGGGTTAGAATGACGTAGAACCCAATAATACTAATCAAAAGAAAGATTTTTTAAACTTTAAAGAGGGGAAACAGATTCAATTCTTTTTTTCAGATATATTATAATTATAAAGAGGTTTCTAACAGTAATAACGGACCGTTTATCGACTTTGAACTGAACCTCAAGCACGTTGAGTGGATTACTTGGAACTGCTGGGCCTATGCTTGCGTTACAGAGGTGTGCTACTGTCATATTAGAGCCCGGGTACCCTGGAAAGAAGCCAGCAACCTCTGTCGCAACTCCGGACTCCCCAATGCCGAGCTGATGAAGCCACTGAAGCCGGATAATGATGGAGTTTTTGAGACGTACAGGAATCTCTTGGGGTTTCTGAAATCTAAACAACAGTGTCCTATATGGACTGGACTGTCTCGCAATAAAGAAGTGAGTAAACCATGTTTTGCCCTGGCGGAGGGTAATGCGTTTCGGGCACTTTTTAAAAAATTTTCTCAAGGGAAGAGTCCGATGTCTTGATAAAACATTGCTTATTTGAAAATTAGGATTCACTGAAACAGCAAGTAGGTTTTTAGTTTGTTTTCAAGTTTTTTATCGGTGTGTTATTATATGTTTGTAAAGGAAACCTTTTTATTATTCGCATTTCGTGAAACGGATGGTGGTAGTATTCATGTGTTGATCACTAAAATTTTTTCAATGATTATTAGAGATACAACTTATCATAATTTTGAGACGTTTTCTTGTAGTGTGAATTTGTAAGACGTAGTATTTCTCTCATTAGATCTGATAATTTTATTTTGTTGATTAACAACACAATTGTTGTTATTCATTTTTTCCTCAAATTTTCAATAAAGTAATTTATAATAAGGAAAGTGATTAACCAAAGCTTGACCATCCTCTAGCTGTAAATTTTAGCTATAACATCTTCTATATCTAATATCTATTATTTTATTGTAGTGAACATCTCTCAATTGATATAGTGGTGACTGTAAAAAAAATTGCCAAAATTTGCTGTCCTCATACATGTGTTGAGGGACATTTTTGGCAATCGATTTGTGATCGGAAACGGTCAAGATATGCAAAAGAAGGTGATTAATAATTAGAACTTCGGTCAAATTATTTTGTATTGCATTTGTCTCTCGCTTGACAATTGTCGGTCAGTTGAATAGCGTTAATATGTTGCTATTAACTTTCTTTTAGTCCGATATTATACAAATTTTCGAATAAGATCAACTGTTTTGTTATTTTTTTCCCAAAAATAGCAAAATGTTAAAAATTGTTATTTATCGTAGATTTTTTACGTCTTGTTTCTTTCACAAATGAAGTTGTGTCGTTTTAAAATCTGAACTTCACAGATGATTTCACTCAATAGTACACTTACTTGAATAATCCTTAAGTATAATTAAAATAAAACAAATCCAGATAAGCTGTACTTATTTCTATCATCAAGCGCTTGATTCCTTTTTCATTAGGTTTAAGTTTCCTAACTCCTTGTTATACATGTTTACCGGCACAAATTGTGCGACAATAGCGACCATGTTTGCTTAAACTATGAATATATTTTTTAATCGGATACCTAAATTTATCTCCGACAACAAAATTACAATAAAAAGCAATAGTTAAAAATTTTCAGTGCGAACTAAAGAAAAGCGTCATAGAATCAAAAATTTCAACCAATATTCCTTTAATTTACCTTAAGGTCAATACTCCAACACAATAAACTTCACGACAACAAGAGTTTTTTCCTATCAGAAAGTGCGCGTTTTGCAATTATAGCATATAGATATTATCGAATATTGAGATACCTCGCTATCATTGTACCAATTGTTCTATCTGATTTATTGTAAAGCTTCTCTCGCCATTCGAAATCAATTCAATCAAACAGCAGGAAAAAATCACAAACTTATTAGTTATTTCAAATCTCAAGTGACGTGTCACAGCCTGAGGATTCTCAGGCAAATTTGAACAAACAAACGCCTTTTTATCATTTTATACCAATCACAGTGGATTCAAAGTTAATTAAGGATCTGTTTCCCTATATTAATATTTTTCTAAAATTTGATCAAAATACTATACTCTTGAAGATCTCATCACTAGTTAAATGGAAAGCAAACACGTATGTTTCTCTGAACAACTTACGTGGGTTTCAGTCAAGGCACTCAACATAGCATTGCATGCCAATTGTGGAATTATATTAATCGTGAATTTACTCAGTTTTGTTACATTATTTTTCACGATCTATGTTGTGAGATTAGATTTATCGGCTTGTTTGGAAATTAAACAAATTTAGTTCAAATTTTCTTCACAATAGGTATATCAGTTAACGGATTCCAATATAAATGTTTTCAATGCTAGCGCGATAAAGATTGGCAATGTTCATTCGCTGTTTCCAAGATGTTTTCATTTAGACTGAAAAGAAAGAAAGCGCCTAATTGGGCATTAATTTAAGGAACGCCCCTTCGAAAACAAATTTGGAGTAAGAAAAAACTTTTCAATTACCCACTGCACTGTTCAGACAAATAAATCTCTGAGTTTGCTCTCCAGTTTTTCCCAGTAAAATTTGAGCGATAAGTTATTAGCTAATTATAAGCTTAAAATGGTCTGTTTCTACAAGAAAAACAAAAATCATTGAAATATGCCTTGTATATATATATATATATATATATATATATATATATATATATGTGTGTGTGTGTTTATGTATAAATATATATATATATATATATATATATATATATATATATATATGTATGTATATGTATAAATATATACATATATATATATATATATATATATATATATATATATATATATATATATATATATGTATATATACTAATATAAATATATATATATATATATATATATATATATATATATATATATATATATAGCAAGCGGGGGTTAATGAAATACATTGCGTGGGAGGATGTAAAATAATTAGAATAGATCCATATAACCGCCTCCAAATTGATAAAAAATTACAAAAGCTGCAAGTTTTAAAACTTTAATGCATGTTTGAGGGTTTTCTTTCTTTAAACAGAGCGATGACTTCAGTGACGAGCTTGGCAACTCCATCACCTGGTTTCATCAATACAAGAAGATCGGTGAGTCCAACTTCAGCAACTTTTTCGCTTTTGATTCTTGTTAAAAATTTCGTGCAGCCCACTGAAACGAAAAATATAATGTAAAATATAAATAAAATTCGTTTCTGCGTAATCGCAGTGGAGCAGCATCAGGCTTTCAATCTGCAATAACAGTAGCCTTTTCTCAGCATTCCGTTTTCTATTATTCCCCACATATCAGACTGTTCATTTTGTGAGCATGAATGCTCTTTTTGGTGACTATGGCCACTTTTTCGCGTCTGAAACTTTCACGTGGTACCATTATTGCAGCCAACATTGGTCAGATTATGGACGAAGAAACGAAGAAACGAAACATGACGAATACTGAAAGTAACCGAATGTAATGCAACAACTTGCTATCTCTTGCAAAACTTGAAATCTCTTGCCATGATTTGAAGAGCAAAAAATTTTTGAATAATTATTGATAGATCTTAAAAAGTCATGCCAGTAAATCTTCTTGGAGCAACATGGCTGGATCTTGGGGTCTTTCCCATTTAACCCCTCCCCAGCTCAGAGCTCATACAACGTATAGCCCCCCATCATGGTAGTTATGGTAATTATGGCATAATGAGAGTAGGTTATAATTTCCTGGGGGGGGGGGGCATGATGGGAAATACCCTGATCCTGATACATGTTGACTCAAAAACACAGTTTTCTAGGCACGCAAAATGCAAAAAAAAATTTGGACCTTTTATTATCAGAAGAAAAAGGAGACCAACACGAGTTTGAGTCTAAAACAATGCTGCTATAAAAACATTACATGAAAAAAAATCGCACCTAAAAAAATACATAGTTTGTACGTGGTTAAACTTTTCTGATCAAAAAGAAGGTAAAGGATTCTTCAGGTAGCTTTAGATCATCTTTTTAGTTTTTATGGTGTATTTATCACCTGAAGAAATTTGCAGAACGACTGTTTTATCTATAAAGCTGGCCACGCATATTCTTATAAAGTGCCGGTCAGATCAAAAATAACTGTGTCATTCTTATATGAACAAACTCCTTTAATTATTTCCTTAGTTCTTGCAATCCTGTGTTCAGTTTGAAGAGACCATATGGCAGTAGATGACTTTTTCTGAGCTTCGTTCTTGTCTCAAAATAACTGCAGTTAAATTATATTTCAAACGCGCAAATCAAAAATAGTTTTGATCGACAGTTTGTCATAAAAGAACAGTTTAAAATGTGGAGAATAATAAACAGAGCAGCTGAGAACAGGCCGCTGTTCCGCTGCGATTACGCAGTAACGAAAATAAAAAAACGTTGATTTAAGCAATTACTGCAAAATATCTGAAAACAGGTCCTTGGGAAACTTGAAAACAATACTATTCACCATATAATGAAACCTGGACACCCAGTTTTTATTATGCATATTTTGAAGTCAATGTATATGGATACTGAATGCCATGATTCTCTTTTTATTTTTTAATAATTTGAGAGTTTGAAACAGAGTTCTTTTAAGGGGATCTAAAGTTTCATAGTTTTTTGTCAACTGTGGATTACAAATTGATGCAAATATTGATAAAAGTTATATTTGAGAAAATGGTAGAATTTTTCTATCAGTTAATGACATGAAAAAATTGTGTTGCTATAATTTTCAACATGCAATTTAAAGACGAGAAATCGTTGACATGTTTGATTTATTACGTAGAAGTAAAATAGTCGTTTATACTTCTTACAAAACGTTTTTTTCAAGTCTCAGAGCAAATTTGTTACAATATCTTCCTTATCTGATTGGAATACGTAGTTGAACGAATTCAAATTTTTTATTTAGCTTTTACAAGCAAAAGCAATAGAAAACTCAAAGTTTTCCTTATTTTATCAGACTCAAAGATTTTTGATATGCCGCACAATAAAATAAGAGACAAATGATTTGTTATAATCAAATTTGCTCTGTTAGAATTCCAACATAACGACTTTTTATTATGCTTCAAAGAAACTCAATTAGTTTAAGAGCTTCCGTTGTTTCTTCTAATTAAAATCAAACCAATAACTTAACCTGCATTTGACATTTTCTTACCAGAGAACTAGTAAATTATGTTTTTATCGAAGAAACGTACCGCGCTGTCAAAATAATACTTATAAAAATTTAAGCGTCCATCATTGCTTTTGTTCTCAAAATCTTCTTTAGAACTTTTCCTCAAATAAATTTGATAAATTTTTGTGGTTGTAACCCAGTGAACCAAATAGCTTGACGCAAGTTTCTGAGGAAAAATAAAAAAAAAACGTGGTAAAATTCCCATATAGCTTGAAAAGTTCAGGAGTTTCAAAAACTTGCAAAATCTTTTCATGCTTATGAAGACAAATGATCTAGGCAACATAATCAAAAAAATATAACCATCACCTGGAAAAATATAAAACGTTGTTGAAACTAAAGGAACACAAAAAACCTTGTGGAAACTAAAGGACGACAAGATGTAACAAGAAATCAAAAAATTAAGCACGAGTGACCATGATGTATGAAAATGGATCGGAGAGACTGAGCTCCCGTTAAGTTATTAAACAAAAACTGAGCCTATCTTTCGCTATATATTTACGTGGTTTCTTCGCTCAATTGATATATATCAGTTGAGCTTGAATCCACATAAACATATGGCGAAATGTAGGCTCATTTTTTGTGTAATAACTTAACGGGAGTTCAGTTTCTCCGATCTTTTTTCATGCATCATGCTCACTTGTGCTTAATTTTTCGATTTCCTGTTACATCTTGTCGTCCGTTAGTTTTAGAACATGCATGTCTTATCAAAATTTATCAATAGCAATTAGTATTATGCACCCAATAAATGGCGGGTATGTAAAAGTGATTATTCATAATCCAAATGGGGTTTTTTGCTTTAGATAGTGGGTCAGCAGACATCGTAGGAAAGAAATGTGTGCGCAAGATGACACCCAAGGGTTGGGCTTTAGCTGATTGTCTGTATACGGTATATCATTATAAATATTTGAAGGCTCGAGAAGATATAAAGCGAGGCCTGGGTCTGCCAAATCATACTCCTCCCCCCCAGCTTAGCGGATTGAATACCTAGCTGAACGATTTCATATTTTTTATACAGCTTTTACGTGCAAATGGAATAGAAAACTCAAACTTTGCCTCATTATATTAAACTCAAAGATTTTTGATATTCCGCACAAAAAATTTAAGAGAAAAAGGATTCTGGCAGAAATTCTTAGGATTCTGGCAGAAAAAAGGGCTATCATGTATGTTTCTGGCAGAAGAGGGACTAATTTGTAAGGCTTTGGCTCAAAAAAGGCTATTTTGCAAATTTCTGCTGTCTTATGAAATTCCATTTAAATAGGGCTAATTGTAAGATTATGGCAGAAAAAGTGCCATCTTGTAAGATTCTGGGAGAAAAAGGCTGCTTGAAAGATTATGGCAGAAAAAAGCTATCTCGTAGGATTCTGTCAGAAAATCTTTTAAAAATCTGGCAGGAACAGGGCAATCTTGCAATTTTATGGCAGGAAAATGGCTATCTTGTAAGATTTTGGTAGAAAAAGGGCTATTTTGTTAGATTCTGACAGAAAAAGAGCTAATCTTGTAAGGTTCTGCCAGAAAAAGGGCTATTTCGCAAGATTCTGTCATACAAAGGCTAACCTTTATTTTTATGGCAGAAAAAGGTCTTTCTTGTAAGATTCTGGCAGAAAAAGGGTTAATTTGTAACATAATATTCTGGCAGAAAAAAAAAGCTATCTTGTCAGATTCTGGGAAAACAGTTACAACAGCCTAAAACAAAATCTATTTCGGAAAATGGAGTTTCATTGTCTCAAGATTTTGAAAGAATTAACTGAATAGCTCTCCGTTTAAAATCCCTTGATTTTGTTGAGTATTTTTAATTCAACAAAAATTTTGTTTGTAAAACAGAACTTTTATTGCATAAAATCTAATAAGGTAGAATTCAAAATATGTAAGATCTGATTAGTTATAAAACTTCATATTTATTGAGGAACTGATAAAATATCTTGCAAAGTCTGAACAAGATAATCTCATTATGGTTGATCTCAAAAAGTTTAATTTTTTTTACGAGAAATGCATTATCTCACGCTGTAAAATTTCTCAGCTGATTGGGGATGCCTCTATTAATCCAAAAACTTGCATTAGAAATACGTTTCAAAAAAACGGTAATTAAAATTAAAGTAAGCATTGTTCACAAGGGATAATTAAAAACACATGTTTTAAGATTGGTTGTGAGATTCAGCTACAAATGAATGCAAAATTGCACTATAAATTTTGGGGTCAAAAAACTATAATTAAAATTTTAGCAGTTTTTGGAAAATAGTGGTGTTATATACACTTTACCCGTACCTAACTTTCAGAGTAATTCAGTACTGAATCAGGAAGTTTTTCAGAAACAATTCAGTACTGATTCAGAGTCTGTTCATGTCACATTTGGCTCTGAAAATCTCTGATTCAGACTCTGATTCAGACTCTGATTCAGACTCTGAATCAGACTCTGATGTTTTTCTGATTCAGACTCTGAATCAGACTCTGAATTATTCTGATTCAGACTCTGATTCAGACACGGAATCAGACTCTGAATCAGACTCTGATTTTTCTCTGAATTAGGATAAATGCATAACTAAGTTCGTGAGCCAAGCCAGGTTTTACCATTGCTTTTGCTCTCAGGTCCTTAAAAATACAAATTCATACAATACCTGTAAAAATTGATGAAATCTATATAGGTTGTCGGAAATTTTCTCAAGTCAAGTTAAAGACTGACTTTTTGAGATTTTCCAGTATGTTATGTGTGGTTTAAACCCTCCTCCTTTTTCATTCCGGGCTGGGGACCGGCAGTGGCGGAGTTACTGAAGTTAATTATAGGAAAACTGATATAGCATGGTAAAAAACCAAGCTTGTGAAGTTTTCCAAAACAAACTTCTTTAAATAATGAGAACTTTTTTTCAAATAATCACATTCTGGCCATTTCTTTCGCAATATCACAGTTCACATAGGCCACACAATTGGTTCTGAACCAAAAATGCCGGAAAATTGCAATATTTCACAATACCAATAAAACCTATTTTCAAAATGATTATAGAGAAAATTGCAAATTCTTTAAATAACGACAATTTTTTTTCAAATAATCACATTCTGGCCATTTCTTTTGCAGTTTCACAGTTCACATAGGGCACACAACTGGTTCTGAACCAAAAATGCCGGAAAATTGCATTATTTCACAATACCAATAAAACCTATTTAAAACTGATTATAGAGAAAGTTGCAATTTCTTTAAATAATGACAATTTTTTTCAAATAATCACATTCTGGCCATCCCTTTTGCAATTTCACAGTTCACATAAGCCACGCAACAGGTTCTAAGCCAAAAATGCAGGAAAATTCCAATATTTCACAGTACCAATAAAACCTGTTTTTAAAAATGATTATAGAGAAAATTGCAATTTCTTTAAACAACGAAAACTTTTTTTCAAATAATCATATTCTGGCCATTTCTTTTGCCGTTTCACAGTTCACATAGCCCATACAACTGGTCCTAAACCAAAAATGCCGGAAAATTGCAATATTTCACAATACCAATAAAACCTATTTTAAACTGATTATAGAGAAAGTTGCAATTTCTTTAAATAATGACAATTTTTTTTCAAATAATCACATTCTGGCCATCTCTTTTGCAATTTCACAGTTCACATAAGCCACACAAATGGTTCTAAACCAAAAATGCCGGGAAATTGCAATATTTCACATTACCAACAAAACCTATTTAAACGATTATAGAGAAAATTGCAACTTCTTTAAATAATGTCAACTCTTTTTCAATTAAACATATTCTGACCAAATCTTTTGCAGATTCGCAGTTCACATAACTCATACAACTGGTCATATACCAAAAATGCCGGAAAATTGCAATATTTCACAATACCAATAAAACCTATTTAAACGATTATAGAGAAAATTGCAACTTCTTTAAATAATGACAACTTTTTTTCAATTAAACATGTTCTGACCAAATCTTTTGCAGATTCGCAGTTCACATAGCTCATACAACTGGTTATATACCAAAATGCCGGAAAATTGCAATATTTTACAATAACAATAAAACCTATTTTTAAAAATGAGTACAGACGAGAAAATTACAACTTCTTTAAACAATGACTACTTTTTTTTTCAAATATACGTATTCTGGCCTTTTCTTTTGCAGATTCACCGTTCACATAGCATATACAACTGGTTCTAAAACAAAAACGCCGGAAAATTGCAATATTTCACTAACCAATAAAATCTATTTTTAAAAATGATTATCAAAATGCAACTTCTTTAAATAATGACAACCTTTTTTTCAATTAAACGTATTCTGGCCATTTCTTTTGCATATTAACAGTTCACATAGCCCATACAACGCGTTCAAAACCAAACATGACAGAAAACTGCAATAGTTCACAGTACCAATAAGACCTATTTTATAACTGATTGTAGACAAAATTGAAACTTCTTTAAATAATGACAAGTTTTTTTTTCAAATAAACGTTTTCTGGCCATCTATTTCATAGATTCACAATTCACATAGTCCATACAACGGCTTCTAAACCAAAAATGCCGGTAAACTGCAATCTTTCACAGTAACAATAAAACCTATTTTAAAACTGATTATAGAGAAAGTTGCAAATTCTCTAAATAATGTCAACTTTTTTTTTCAAATAATCACATTCTGATCAAATCTTTTGCGGATTCACAGTTAACATAGCACATGCAACTGGTTCTAAACCAAAAACGCGGGAAAATTGCAATATTTTACAATACCAGTAAAACCTGTTTTTAAAAATGATTATAGAGAAAATGCAACTTCTCTAATTAATGCCAACTTTTTTTTCAAATAATCACATTCTGACCAAAGCTTTTGCAGCTTTACAGTTCACATAGCCTATACAACTGGTTGTAAACCAAAAATGCCGGAAAATAATTGCAATATTTCGCAATATTAATAAAACCTATTTTTAAAAATGATTATGGAGAAAATTGTCAACTTCTTTAAATAATGACAATTTTTTTTCAAATAATCACATTCTGACCATTTCTTTTGCAGTTTCACAGTTCACATAGGGCACACAACTGGTTCTGAACCAAAGATGCCGGAAAATTGCATTATTTCACAATACCAATAAAACCTACTTTAAAACTGATTATAGAGAAAATAGCCAATTCTCTAATTAATGCCAACTTTTTTTTCAATTAATCACATTCTGACCAAGCTTTTGCAGCTTTAGCGTGCACATAGCCTATACAACTGGTTGTAAACCAAAAATGCCGGAAAATTGCAATATTTCGCAATACCAATAAAACCTATTTTTAAAAATGATTATAGAGAAAATTGTCAACTTCTTTAAATAATGACAACTTCTTTCAAATAAACATATTCTGGCCATTTATTTTGCAGATTCATAGTTCACATAGCCCATACAAACGCTCATAAATCAAAAATCCCGGAAAATTGCAATATTTCACAAGACCACAAAGCTATTTTAAATGGCTTATAGAGAAAATTGGAATGTGGCCAATGAAATGTGACCAATACTTTAGAAAAAAAAAACAACTTCAATGCAGCCTCTAACAATCTGACAGTCAAGAAAAGTTATAGAAGAGCAAAACTGATCATTATTGATTTGGTACAAATCTAGAACAGCTTTAAGTTCTTGTCCGCGAAAATATTTTTTGTGAAGTCGTTTTTTCTCCTTTCTTTCTTTTTAGTTTGAACAACCGTTAGGGACTTTTCAAACGCTGGCTCTGCGCACGCTCCCATCTCCCCGACTACGATCCCATGCGTAGAGTTGGCTTTCATCTCCTCGTAGGTCTTTGTGCAGTCAATTGGAGTCAAGAAATTGACGCATACTTCGAACTTCCCTTTTTTTCGTTTTCTGTTTTTTGAATTCAAAAAACAGACAGTATGAACTCTCGGGTACAACTTTTTCAGTTCCAACTTTGCGGGTCCAAATGTCTCCTTCTCTGAAGGTTCGAAGTTACTGAATTTGAAGGATAACGGGTGATGTAAAATATTGCCTTTATCTTTTGACGGTTTTTGCGTAGGCTGAGGGCGATTCTCCTTCAAAAAACACAACAGATTAAATGGTTTTGAGATAAAAACAACCAAAACTTCTGCTTATTCGCATATAATAGGGCCCAAAGAAATGATCCCGAACACAAAATCTCGGAAAAACGCATTATATAACAATATCATTACGACCCGTTAAAAAAAAATCATAGAGAAAATTGACACATCTTTAATTAATGACAACTTTTTTCTCAAATAATCACATACAGACCAAATCTTTTGCAGATTCACAGTTCACATAACTCATACAACTGGTTCTAAACCAAAAAATGCCGGATAATTGTAATATTTCACAATACCAATAAAAACTATTTTTAAAGATGATTATAGAGAAAATTGCAACTTCTTTAAATAAGGAAAACTTTTTTTCAAATAAACGTATTCTGGTCATTTCTTTTGCAGATTCACAATTCACATAGGCCATGCAACTAGTTCTAAACACAAAATGCCGGAAAATTGCAATATTTCACAGTACCAATAATGCCTTATTTTAAAAATGATCATAGAGAAAATTGCAACTTCTTTAAATAATGACAACTTTTTTCCAAAAAATCACAATCTGAGCAAATCTTTTGCAAATTCACAGTTCACATAGCCCATACAACTGGTTCTAAACCAAAAATGCCGGAAAGTTTCAATATTTCACAATACCAATAAAACCTATTTTTAAAATTGATTATAGAGAAAATTGCAACTTCTTTAAATAACGACAACTTTTTTTCAAATAATCACACTCTGGCCATTTCTTTTGCAGTTTCACAGTTCACATAGGCCATGCAACTGGTTCTAAACCAAAAATGCCGGAAAATTGCAAAATTTTACAATACCAAAAAAACCTATTTTTAAACTGAGTATACAGAAAATTGCAACTTCTTTAAATAACGACAAATTTTTTTCAAATAATCGCCTTCTGGCCATTTCTTTTGCAGTTTCACAGTTCACATAGGCCATGCAACTGGTTCTAAACACAAAATGCCGGAAAATTGCAATATTTCACAGTACCAATAATGCCTTATTTTAAAAATGATCATAGAGAAAATTGCAACTTCTTTAAATAATGACAACTTTTTTTCAAATAATCATATTCTGAGCAAATCTTTTGCAGATTCGCAGTTCACATAGCCCATATAACTGGTTCTAAACCAAAAATGCAGGAAAATTTCAATATTTCACAATACCAATTAAACCTATTTCTAAAAATGATTATAGAGAAAATTGCAACTTCTTTAAATAACGACAACCTTTTTTCAAATAATCACATTCTGGCCATTTCTTTCGCAGTTTTACAGTTCACATAGGCTATACAACTGGTTCTAAACCAGAACTGCCGGAAAATTGCAATATTTCACAATACCAATAAAACCTATTTTAAAACTGATTATAGAGAAAATTGCAAATTCTCTAAAACATAGCCGGCAAATTGTCGGAAAATTGCCGCGATAGACGCTCCGTGAAATGAAACACCTAAAGAAATCAGATAGACAGATCGACCAACAGTCCTTTCATAGAACACTAGACTTTTTGGGTTTGATTCGGACAGTCAAATTTTTGACACATGGGTTCAAAACCAAACATGACAGAAAACTGCAATAGTTCACAGTACCAATAAGACCTATTTTATAACTGATTGTAGAAAAAATTGAAACTTCTTTAAATAATGACAAGTTTTTTTTCAAATAAACGTTTTCTGGCCATCCATTTCATAGATTCACAATTCACATAGTCCATACAACGGCTTCTAAACCAAAAATGCCGGTAAACTGCAATCTTTCACAGTAACAATAAAACCTATTTTAAAACTGATTATAGAGAAAGTTGCAAATTCTCTATATAATGTCAACTTTTTTTTTCAAATAATCACATTCTGATCAAATCTTTTGCGGATTCACAGTTAACATAGCACATGCAACTGGTTCTAAACCAAAAACGCGGGAAAATTGCAATATTTTACAATACCAGTAAAACCTGTTTTTAAAAATGATTATAGAGAAAATGCAACTTCTCTAATTAATGCCAACTTTTTTTTCAAATAATCACATTCTGACCAAAACTTTTGCAGCTTTACAATTCGCATAGCCTATACAACTGGTTGTAAACCAAAAATGCAGGAAAATAATTGCAATATTTCGCAATATTAATAAAACCTATTTTTAAAAATGATTATGGAGAAAATTGTCAACTTCTTTAAATAATGACAACTTTTTTTCAAATAATCATTTTCTGACCAAATCGTTTGCAGACTCACAGTTTGCATAGCCCATACAACTGGTTCTAAACCAAAAATGCGGGAAGACTGCAATCTTTCACAGTAACAATAAAACCTATTTTAAAACTGATTATAGAGAAAATTGCAAATTCTCTAAATAATGTCAACTTTTTTTTCAAATAATCACATTTTGATCAAATCTTTTGCGGATTCACAGTTAACATAGCCCATACAACTGGTTCTAAACCAAAAAGCCGGAACATTGCAATATTTCATAATACCAATAAAACCTACTTTAAAACTGATTATAGAGAAAATAGCCAATTCTCTAATTAATGCCAACTTTTTTTTCAATTAATCACATTCTGACCAAGGTTTTGCAGCTTTAGCGTGCACATAGCCTTTACAACTGGTTGTAAACCAAAAATGCCGGAAAATTGCAATATTTCGCAATACCAATAAAACCTATTTTTAAAAATGATTATAGAGAAAATTGTCAACTTCTTTAAATAATGACAACTTCTTTCAAATAAACATATTCTGGCCATTTATTTTGCAGATTCATAGTTCACATAGCCCATACAAACGCTCCTAAATCAAAAATCCCGGAAAATTGCAATATTTCACAAGACCACAAAGCTATTTTAAATGGCTTATAGAGAAAATTGGAATGTGGCCAATGAAATGTGACCAATACTTTAGAAAAAAAACAACTTCAATGCAGCCTCTAACAATCTGACAGTCAAGAAAAGTTATAGAAGAGCAAAACTGATCATTATTGATTTGGTACAAATCTAGAACAGCTTTAAGTTCTTGTCCGCGAAAATATTTTTTGTGAAGTCGTTTTTTCTCCTTTCATTCTTTTTAGTTTGAACAACCGTTAGGGACTTTTCAAACGCTGGCTCTGCGCACGCTCCCATCTCCCCGACTACGATCCCATGCGTAGAGTTGGCTTTCATCTCCTCGTAAGTCTTTGTGCAGTCAATTGGAGTCAAGAAATTGACCCATACTTCGAACTTCCCTTTTTTTCGTTTTCTGTTTTTTGAATTCAAAAAACAGACAGTATGAACTCTCGGGTACAACTTTTTCAGTTCCAACTTTGCGGGTCTAAATGTCTCCTTCTCTGAAGGTTCGAAGTTACTGAATTTGAAGGATAATGGGTGATGTAAAATATTGCCTTTATCTTTTGACGGTTTTTGCGTAGGCTGAGGGCGATTCTCCTTCAAAAAACACAACAGATTAAATGGTTTTGAGATAAAAACAACCAAAACTTCTGCTTATTCGCATATAATAGGGCCCAAAGAAATGATCCCGAACACAAAATCTCGGAAAAACGCATTATATAACAATATCATTACGACCCGTTAAAAAAATAATCATAGAGAAAATTGACACATCTTTAATTAATGACAACTTTTTTTCTCAAATAATCACATACAGACCAAATCTTTTGCAGATTCACAGTTCAAATAACTCATACAACTGGTTCTAAACCAAAAATGCCGGAAAATTGCAATATTTCACAATACCAATAAAAACTATTTTTAAAGATGATTATAGAGAAAATTGCAACTTCTTTAAATAAGGAAAACTTTTTTTCAAATAAACGTATTCTGGTCATTTCTTTTGCAGATTCACAATTCACATAGGCCATGCAACTAGTTCTAAACACAAAATGCCGGAAAATTGCAATATTTCACAGTACCAATAATGCCTTATTTTAAAAATGATCATAGAGAAAATTGCAACTTCTTTAAATAATGACAACTTTTTTCCAAAAAATCACAATCTGAGCAAATCTTTTGCAAATTCACAGTTCACATAGCCCATACAACTGGTTCTAAACCAAAAATGCCGGAAAATTTCAATATTTCACAATACCAATAAGACCTATTTTTAAAAATGATTATAGAGAAAATTGCAACTTTTTAAATAACGACAACTTTTTTTCAAATAATCACATTCTGGCCATTTCTTTTGCAGTTTCACAGTTCACATAGGCCATGCAACTGGTTCTAAACCAAAAATGCCGGAAAATTGCAAAATTTCACAATACCAAAAAAACCTATTTTTAAACTGAGTATACAGCAAATTGCAACTTCTTTAAATAACGACAAATTTTTTTTCAAATAATCGCCTTCTGGCCATTTCTTTTGCAGTTTCACAGTTCACATAGGCCATGCAACTGGTTCTAAACACAAAATGCCGGAAAATTTCAATATTTCACAATACCAATTAAACCTATTTCTAAAAATGATTATAGAGAAAATTGCAACTTTTTAAATAACGACAACTTTTTTTCAAATAATCACATTCTGGCCATTTCTTTTGCAGTTTCACAGTTCACATAGGCCATGCAACTGGTTCTAAACCAAAAATGCCGGAAAATTGCAAAATTTCACAATACCAAAAAAAACCTATTTTTAAACTGAGTATACAGCAAATTGCAACTTCTTTAAATAACGACAAATTTTTTTTCAAATAATCGCCTTCTGGCCATTTCTTTTGCAGTTTCACAGTTCACATAGGCCATGCAACTGGTTCTAAACACAAAATGCAGGAAAATTGCAATATTTCACAGTACCAATAATGCCTTATTTTAAAAATGATCATAGAGAAAATTGCAACTTCTTTAAATAATGACAACTTTTTTTCAAATAATCATATTCTGAGCAAATCTTTTGCAGATTCGCAGTTCACATAGCCCATATAACTGGTTCTAAACCAAAAATGCAGGAAAATTTCAATATTTCACAATACCAATTAAACCTATTTCTAAAAATGATTATAGAGAAAATTGCAACTTCTTTAAATAACGACAACTTTTTTTCAAATAATCACATTCTGGCCATTTCTTTCGCAGTTTTACAGTTCACATAGGCTATACAAATGGTTCTAAACCAAAACTGCCGGAAAATTGCAATATTTCACAATACCAATAAAACCTATTTTAAAACTGATTATAGAGAAAATTGCAAATTCTCTAAAACATAGCCGGCAAATTGCCGGAAAATTGCCGCGATAGACGCTCCGTGAAATGAAACACCTAAAGAAATCAGACAGACAGATCGACCACCAGTCCTTTCATAGAACACTAGACTTTTTGGGTTAGATTCGGACAGTCAATTTTTTGACACATGCGTTCTATAAGTAAAAAGCCGTTCAAGAGCTATTTCAAAGTTGATATTCAAAATCAAAAATATGCAATTAAAAACACTATAGTTGACTGCAAACGAGCTTAAAAATTCGTCTATTGCACTGACATTGATAATATTAAAAAGAAATCTCCCATACTTCTAGTCGTAAAAATAGCTCCCCGATGCAGTTCAAACTCTTTGAATTGTAAAGTGACAGAGAAATAGTACACTCCATACACTTTGGGCTGTAAAAAGACAACGCCCCAATGAAATTCAATTTGTTTGATTTGTACAAAAAACCACGAACATAGCAATAAGCTCCGCTCAGCTTACAGCTTTGCAGCTATAAACAATTTTAATCAGAGAACAATGTTTCATTCTGTGCACGGGCTTAAACATGGCGAGTATCGTCAATAATGGGCAACCTCAAACTGGCTCTTTACCAAAAAGTTCTAAAAAATGAACTGGCATTGCATGTTTGCCGCAATTCAGCCAAGTGCACTTATCCGAACTTGTTTTGAATAACTTCAAATAAACTACTTACACTTAACACCGAACTACATAATACCAATACATCTTTCGAATCAAAGTTGCAATAAAAAGAATTACGGGCAAATTGCCGAAGAATGGCCACCGTTGACCTGTTTGACGAACATTGGGATTGAAGCAAACAGAAAAAATAAGAGATAGAAATTGAGAATATTTCTAAGCGACAAAATGTTCTTATCTGTGTGCTAATTTTACAAATTCAGTTAGATTCTAAAACTATACTTAATTCAGCTTCTCGACTGAAATCTATTAAGCATATTACTTATAACAGCTAGCAATCATCTTTGATAACCTAATCCACTACGACTTAATGACCGGTCTTTATACGTTTATCCATTTCTTTTGATTATGCTCATTGGAAATTCTCTAAATAATGCCAACTTTTTTTCAAATAACCACATTCTGACCAAATCTTTTGCGGATTCACAGTTCACATAGCCCATAGAACTGGTTCTAAACCAAACAGCCGGAACATTGCAATATTTCACAATACCAAAAAAACCTACTTTAAAACTGATTATAGAGAAAAAAGCCAGTTCTCTAAATAATGCCAACTTTTTTTTCAAATGATTACATTCTGAGCAAGTCTTTTGAAGAATCACAGTTCACACAACCCATACAACTGGTTCTAAACTCAAAAAGCCAGAACATTGCAATACTTCACAATACCAATAAAACCTATTTTAAAACTGATTATAGAGAAAATTGCAACTTCTTTAAAAAATGAAAACTTTTTTTTCAAATAATCACATTCTGAGCAAATCTTTTGCAGATTCACAGTTCACATAGCCCATACGACTGGATCTAAACCAAAAATGCCTGAAAATTGCATTATTTCACAATACCAATAAAACCTATTTTAAAACTGATGATAGAGAAAATTGCAAATTCTCTAAATAATGCCCACTTTTTTTTCAAATAATCACATTCTGGCCAAATCTTTTGCAGATTCACAGTTCACATAGCCCATACAACTGGTTCTAAATCAAAAAAGCTGGAACATTGCAGTATTTCACAATACCAATAAAAACTATTTTAAAACTGATTTTAGAGAAAATTGCAAATTCTCTAAATAATGCCAACTTTTTTTCAAAGAATCACATTCTGACCAAATCTTTTGCAGATTCACAGTTCACATAGCCCATACAACTGGTTCTAAACCAAAAAAGCCGGAACTTTGCAATATTTCACAATACCAATAAAACCTAATTTAAAGCTGATTATAGAGAAAATTGCAACTTCTTTAAATAATGACAACTTTTTTTCAAATAATCACATTCTGAGCAAATCTTTTGCAGATTCACAGTTCCAATAGCCCATACAACTGGTTCGAAACCAAAAATGTTAGAAAATGGCAATATTTCACGATAGCTGTAAAACTATTTTAAAAATGATTATAGAGAAAATTGAAACTTCTTTAAATAACGCCAACTTTTTTTCAAATAATCATATTCTGACCAAATCTTTTGCAGATTCACAGTTCAAAAAGCCTATACAACTGGTTCTAAACCAAAAATGTCAGAAAACTATAATATTTCACAATACCAATAAAACCTATTTTAAAACTGATTATAGAGAAAATTGCAAGTTCTCTAAATAATGCCAACTTTTTTTTCAAATAATCACATTCTGAGCAAATCTCTTGCAGATTCACAGTTAACATAGCACATGCAACTGGTTCTAAACCAAAAACGCGGGAAAATTGCAATATTTTACAATACCAGTAAAACCTGTTTTTAAAAATGATTATAGAGAAAATGCAACTTCTTTAATTAATGACAACTTTTTTTTCAAATAAACGAATTCTGGCCAATTCTTTTGCAGATTCACAGTTCAAAAAACCTATACAACTGGTTCTAAACCAAAAATGTCAGAAAACTATAATATTTCACAATACCAAAAAAAAACCTAATTTTAAAAATGATGATAGAGAGAAAATTGCAACTTTTTAAAATAATGACAACTTTTTTTTCATATAATCATAATCTGACCAAATCTTTTGCAGATTCACAGTTCAAAAAACCTATACAACTGGTTCTAAACCAAAAATGTCAGAAAACTATAATATTTCACAATACCAACAAAACCTATTTTAAAACTGATGATAGAGAAAATTGCAAATTCTCTAAATAATGCCAACTTTTTTTTCCAATAATCACACTCTGAGCAAATCTCTTGCAGATTCATATCTAACATAGCACATGCAACTGGTTCTAAACCAAAAACGCGGGAAAATTGCAATATTTTACAATACCAGTAAAACCTGTTATTAAAAATGATTATAGAGAAAATGCAACTTCTTTAATTAATGACAACTTTTTTTTCAAATAAACGAATTCTGGCCAAATCTTCTGCAGATTCACAGTTCAAAAAGCCTATACAACTGGTTCTAAACCAAAAATGTCAGAAAACTATAATATTTCACAATACCAAAAAAAAACCTAATTTTAAAAATGATGATAGAGAGAAAATTGCAACTTTTTAAAATAATGACAACTTTTTTTTCATATAATCATAATCTGACCAAATCTTTTGCAGATTCACAGTTCAAAAAACCTATACAACTGGTTCTAAACCAAAAATGTCAGAAAACTATAATATTTCACAATACCAACAAAACCTATTTTAAAACTGATGATAGAGAAAATTGCAAATTCTCTAAATAATGCCAACTTTTTTTTCCAATAATCACACTCTGAGCAAATCTCTTGCAGATTCATATCTAACATAGCACATGCAACTGGTTCTAAACCAAAAACGCGGGAAAATTGCAATATTTTACAATACCAGTAAAACCTGTTATTAAAAATGATTATAGAGAAAATGCAACTTCTTTAATTAATGACAACTTTTTTTTCAAATAAACGAATTCTGGCCAAATCTTCTGCAGATTCACAGTTCAAAAAGCCTATACAACTGGTTCTAAACCAAAAATGTCAGAAAACTATAATATTTCACAATACCAATAAAACCTATTTTAAAACTGATTATAGAGAAAATTGCAAGTTCTCTAAATAATGCCAACTTTTTTTCCAATAATCACACTCTGAGCAAATCTCTTGCAGATTCATAGTTAACATAGCACATGCAACTGGTTCTAAACCAAAAACGCGGGAAAATTGCAATATTTTACAATACCAGTAAAACCTGTTATTAAAAATGATTATAGAGAAAATGCAACTTCTTTAATTAATGACAACTTTTTTTTCAAATAAACGAATTCTGGCCAAATCTTTTGCAGATTCACAGTTCAAAAAGCCTATACAACTGGTTCTAAACCAAAAATGTCAGAAAACTATAATATTTCACAATACCAATAAAACCTATTTTTAAAAATGATGATAGAGAGAAAATTGCAACTTTTTAAAATAATGACAACTTTTTTTTTCATATAATCATAATCTGACCAAATCTTTTGCAGATTCACAGTTCAAAAAACCTATACAACAGGTTCTAAACCAAAAATGTCAGAAAACTATAATATTTCACAATACCAATAAAAACCTATTTTAAAACTAATGATAGAGAAAATTGCAAATTCTCTAAATAATGCCAACTTTTTTTTTCAAATAATCACATTCTGAGCAAATCTCTTGCAGATTCACAGTTAACATAGCACATGCAACTGGTTCTAAACCAAAAACGCGGGAAAATTGCAATATTTTACAATACCAGTAAAACCTGTTTTTAAAAATGATTATAGAGAAAATGCAACTTCTTTAATTAATGACAACTTTTTTTTCAAATAAACGAATTCTGGCCAAATCTTTTGCAGATTCACAGTTCAAAAAGCCTATACAACTGGTTCTAAACCAAAAATGACAGAAAACTATAATATTTCACAATACCAATAAAACCTATTTTTAAAAATGATGATAGAGAGAAAATTGCAACTTTTTAAAATAATGACAACGTTTTTTTTCATATAATCATAATCTGACCAAATCTTTTGCAGATTCACAGTTCAAAAAGCCTATACAACTGGTTCTAAACCAAAAATGTCAGAAAACTATAATATTTCACAATACCAATAAAAACCTATTTTAAAACTGATGATAGAGAAAATTGCAAATTCTCTAAATAATGCCAACTTTTTTTTTCAAATAATCACATTCTGAGCAAATCTCTTGCAGATTCACAGTTCACATAGCCCATCCAACTGGTTCTAAATCGAAAAAGCTGGAACATTGCAGTATTTCACAATACCAGTAAAACCTGTTTTTAAAAATGATTATAGAGAAAATGCAATTTCTTTAATTAATGACAACTTTTTTTTCAAATAAACGAATTCTGGCCAAATCTTTTGCAGATTCACAGTTCAAAAAGCCTATACAACTGTTTCTAAACCAAAAATGTCAGAAAACTATAATATTTCACAATACCAATAAAACCTATTTTTAAAAATGATGATAGAGAGAAAATTGCAACTTTTTAAAATAATGACAACGTTTTTTTCATATAATCATAATCTGACCAAATCTTTTGCAGATTCACAGTTCAAAAAACCTATACAACTGGTTCTAAACCAAAAATGTCAGAAAACTATAATATTTCACAGTACCAATAAAACCTATTTTAAAACTGATGATAGAGAAAATTGCAAATTCTCTGAATAATGCCAACTTTTTTTTCAAATAATCACATTCTGAGCAAATCTCTTGCAGATTCACAGTTAACATAGCACATGCAACTGCTGGTTCTAAACACAAAATGCCGGAAAATTGCAATATTTCACAGTACCAATAATGCCTCATTTTAAAAATGATCATAGAGAAAATTGCAACTTCTTTAAATAATGACAACTTTTTTTCAAAAAATCAAAATCTGAGCAAATTTTTTGCAAATTCACAGTTCACATAGCCCATACAGCTGGTTCTAAACCAAAAATGCCGGAAAAGTTCAATATTTCACAATACCAATAAAGCCTTATTCTAAAATTGATTATCGGGAAAATTGCAACTTCTTTAAATAATTACGACTATTTTTTTTCAAATAAACGTATTCTGGTCACTTGTCTTGCAGATTCACAGTTCACATAGCATATGCAACTGGTTCTAAACCAAAAACGCCGGAAAATTGCAATATTTTACAATACCAATAAAACCTATTTTCAAAAATGATTATAGAGAAAATGCAACTTCTTTAATTAATGACAACTTTTTTTTCAAATTAACGAATTCTGGCCAAATCTTTTGCAGATTCACAGTTCAAAAAGCCTATACAACTGGTTCTAAACCAAAAATGTCAGAAAACTATAATATTTCACAATACCAATAAAACCTATTTTTAAAAATGATGATAGAGAGAAAATTGCAACTTTTTAAAATAATGACAACTTTTTTTTCATATAATCATAATCTGACCAAATCTTTTGCAGATTCACAGTTCAAAAAACCTATACAACTGGTTCTAAACCAAAAATGTCAGAAAACTATAATATTTCACAATACCAATAAAAACCTATTTTAAAACTGATGATAGAGAAAATTGCAAATTCTCTAAATAATGCCAACTTTTTTTTTCAAATATTCACATTCTGAGCAAATCTCTTGCAGATTCACAGTTAACATAGCACATGCAACTGGTTCTAAACCAAAAATGCGGGAAAATTGCAATATTTTACAATACCAGTAAAACCTGTTTTTAAAAATGATTATAGAGAAAATGCAACTTCTTTAATTAATGACAACTTTTTTTTCAAATAAACGAATTCTGGCCAAATCTTTTGCAGATTCACAGTTCACATAGCCCATACAGCTGGTTCTAAACCAAAAATGCCGGAAAAGTTCAATATTTCACAATACCAATAAAGCCTTATTCTAAAATTGATTATCGGGAAAATTGCAACTTCTTTAAATAATTACGACTATTTTTTTTCAAATAAACGTATTCTGGTCACTTGTCTTGCAGATTCACAGTTCACATAGCATATGCAACTGGTTCTAAACCAAAAACGCCGGAAAATTGCAACATTTTACAATACCAATAAAACCTATTTTCAAAAATGATTATAGAGAAAATGCAACTTCTTTAATTAATGACAACTTTTTTTTCAAATTAACGAATTCTGGCCAAATCTTTTGCAGATTCACAGTTCAAAAAGCCTATACAACTGGTTCTAAACCAAAAATGTCAGAAAACTATAATATTTCACAATACCAATAAAACCTATTTTTAAAAATGATGATAGAGAGAAAATTGCAACTTTTTAAAATAATGACAACTTTTTTTTCATATAATCATAATCTGACCAAATCTTTTGCAGATTCACAGTTCAAAAAACCTATACAACTGGTTCTAAACCAAAAATGTCAGAAAACTATAATATTTCACAATACCAATAAAAACCTATTTTAAAACTGATGATAGAGAAAATTGCAAATTCTCTAAATAATGCCAACTTTTTTTTTCAAATATTCACATTCTGAGCAAATCTCTTGCAGATTCACAGTTAACATAGCACATGCAACTGGTTCTAAACCAAAAACGCGGGAAAATTGCAATATTTTACAATACCAGTAAAACCTGTTTTTAAAAATGATTATAGAGAAAATGCAACTTCTTTAATTAATGACAACTTTTTTTTCAAATAAACAAATTCTGGCCAAATCTTTTGCAGATTCACAGTTCAAAAAGCCTATACAACTGGTTCTAAACCAAAAATGTCAGAAAACTATAATATTTCACAATACCAATAAAACCTATTTTTAAAAATGATGATAGAGAGAAAATTGCAACTTTTTAAAATAATGACAACGTTTTTTTCATATAATCATAATCTGACCAAATCTTTTGCAGATTCACAGTTCAAAAAGCCTATACAACTGGTTCTAAACCAAAAATGTCAGAAAACTATAATATTTCACAATACCAATAAAACCTATTTTAAAACCGATTATAGAGAAAATTGCAAATTCTCTAAATAATGCCAACTTTTTTTTCAAATAATCACATTCTGACCAAATCTTTTGCAGATTCACAGTTCACATAGCCCATACAACTGGTTCTAAATCGAAAAAGCTGGAACATTGCAGTATTTCACAATACCAGTAAAACCTGTTTTTAAAAATGATTATAGAGAAAATGCAATTTCTTTAATTAATGACAACTTTTTTTTCAAATAAACGAGTTCTGGCCAAATCTTTTGCAGATTCACAGTTCAAAAAGCCTATACAACTGTTTCTAAACCAAAAACGTCAGAAAACTATAATATTTCACAATACCAATAAAACCTATTTTTAAAAATGATGATAGAGAGAAAATTGCAACTTTTTAAAATAATGACAACGTTTTTTTCATATAATCATAATCTGACCAAATCTTTTGCAGATTCACAGTCCAAAAAACCTATACAACTGGTTCTAAACCAAAAATGTCAGAAAACTATAATATTTCACAATACCAATAAAACCTATTTTAAAACCGATTATAGAGAAAATTGCAAATTCTCTAAATAATGCCAACTTTTTTTTCAAATAATCACATTCTGACCAAATCTTTTGCAGATTCACAGTTCACATAGCCCATACAACTGGTTCTAAACCAAAAAAGCCGGAACATTGCAATATTTCACAATACCAATAAAACCTATTTTAAAACTGATTATAGAGAAAATTGCAACTTCTTTAAAAAATGAAAACTTTTTTTTTCAAATAATCACATTCTGAGCAAATCTTTTGCAGATTCACAGTTCACATAGCCCATACGACTGGATCTAAACCAAAAATGCCTGAAAATTGCATTATTTCACAATACCAATAAAACCTATTTTAAAACTGATGATAGAGAAAATTGCAAATTCTCTAAATAATGCCCACTTTTTTTTCAAATAATCACATTCTGACCAAATCTTTTGCAGATTCACAGTTCACAAAGCCCATACAACTGGTTCTAAATCAAAAAAGCTGGAACATTGCAGTATTTCACAATACCAATAAAAACTATTTTAAAACTGATTTTAGAGAAAATTGCAAATTCTCTAAATAATGCCAACTTTTTTTCAAATAATCACATTCTGACCAAATCTTTTGCAGATTCACAGTTCACATAGCCCATACAACTGGTTCTAAACCAAAAAAACCGGAACCTTGCAATATTTCACAATACCAATAAAACCTAATTTAAAACTGATTATAGAGAAAATTGCAACTTCTTTAAATAATGACATCTTTTTTTCAAATAATAACATTCTGACCGAATCTTTTGCAGATTTATAGTTCAAATAGCCCATAAAACTGGTTCTAAACCAAAAATCCTGGAAAAATTCAATATTTCACAAAACCACTAAAGCCTTATTTTAAAACTGATTCAGAGAAAATTGCAACTTCTTTAAATAACGACAACTTTTTTTCAAATAATCATATTCTGACCAAATCTTTTGCAGATTCACAGTTCACATAGGCCATACAACTGGTTCTAAACACAAATTGCCGGAAAATTGCAATATTTCATAGTACCAATAATGCCTTATTTTAAAAATGATCATAGAGAAAATTGCAACTTCTTTAAATAATGACAACTTTTTTTCAAAAAATCACAATCTGAGCAAATTTTTTGCAAATTCACAGTTCACATAGCCCATACAGCTGGTTCTAAACCAAAATTGCCGGAAAAGTTCAATATTTCACAATACCAATAAAGCCTTATTCTAAAATTGATTATCGGGAAAATTGCAACTTCTTTAAATAATTACGACTATTTTTTTTCAAATAAACGTATTCTGGTCATTTGTCTTGCAGATTCACAGTTCACATAGCATATACAACTGGTTTTAAAACAAAAACGCCGGAAAATTGCAATATTTCACGATAGCTGTAAAACTATTTTAAAAATGATTATAGAGAAAATTGAAACTTCTTTAAATAACGCCAACTTTTTTTCAAATAATCATATTCTGACCAAATCTTTTGCAGATTCACCGTTCAAAAAGCCTATACAACTAGTTCTAAACCAAAAATGTCAGAAAACTACAATATTTCACAATACCAATAAAACCTATTTTAAAACTGATTATAGAGAAAATTGCAAGTTCTCTAAATAATGCCAACTTTTTTTTCAAATAATCACATTCTGAGCAAATCTCTTGCAGATTCACAGTTAACATAGCACATGCAACTGGTTCTAAACCAAAAACGCGGGAAAATTGCAATATTTTACAATACCAGTAAAACCTGTTTTTAAAAATGATTATAGAGAAAATGCAACTTCTTTAAATAATGACAAATTTTTTTCAAATAAACGAATTCTGGCCAAATTTTTTGCAGATTCACAGTTCAAAAAGCCTATACAACTCGTTCTAAACCAAAAATGTCAGAAAACTATAATATTTCACAATACCAATAAAACCTATTTTTAAAAATGATGATAGAGAGAAAATTGCAACTTTTTAAAATAATGACAACGTTTTTTTCATATAATCATAATCTGACCAAATCTTTTGCATATTCACAGTTCACATAGCCCATACAACTGGTTCTGATTCAAAAATGCCGGAAAAACTCATTATTTTACAATACCAATAAACGTATTCAGACAAAATCTTTTGCAGTTTACTCCAATTAGTAGGAAATTAAATCCCACATTCTTAGAATCTTTGTATGAAACGTATACCTAAAGACCTGAGGAGCTCTCGGAACGCCGAACAGACGCTTGTTAGACTTGGCGCTTAACAAGTTTAACCTTTTCCTGAGCAAAAGTGGAAGAAAAAACAAGCTGTTTTTATTAACATTCTTCAATGCCAGAAAGTTGATTCCAAACTCTCTGTACATCGGGGCTTTCAATTGTTGTATCACTGAGACGACGCAGCTGAAGAAGACTGCCACAGATCATTTCTATTTCATGATGGGAACCTGTGAACAATTCTCCAAAAATTCGGTTGGCTGATTCGAAACTCATTGCAGAGCAGCAGAACAAAGGTCCGAAAAGTTTACTTGATGTGGCAGATGACGCAGGGAATGAACATTTATTGTTTCGATCCTTTGGTTTCCTTGAAAAGTAGCAATCACGTCTCTACAAAATTCGTTAAGCAAATGGCCTGCTAAAGATATGTTCCTGGAGGAAGAAGATTCCATCAAAAGCCTCACTCCGAAAACAAGATTCATCAATTCGTCATACAACGGTTGCCCAATAATTTCATAAAAAACAATAGGTCCAACATAAAACAGCCAATTGAACATCTCATTGGCTTTGAATTGTCCAATATTGCCTAAGCTCCTGATTTTTCTAGAATAAGCAATTAGTTCTCTGGGGCACGCTAGATTCTTCACTCGTTCGTTTATTTGCTCCGTTTTGGAAAAACTCAAGCCCCGTAAAATGAGCTTTAGAAGATCAGGAAAGATGCCTAAGAGCACGCAATGCATATAATCTATCGGAGCTGCCAATGGTAAGCCTTCTACAATAGAGGAAAAAGCACTTCGACCTTTTACACCTGCTACATTTTTTACTTCAAAGCTACTCCCATATTCCGCAAGAGCGACAAATCTATCATTTAGTTCAGGTTCCCGAACGTCAGCCTGTTGATCAAATGGGTAGTATGCATGAGTGCGTCCAATTGTCACGCCTTCAGCGAAACAGTAATTACATCCAAAAAATCCACTGAACTGATACATATTAAGAACATGTGCTTTCGCGCATAAATCTGCAAATATAAGAACAACTTTCAGACTGGCACTTAATAAAACATCTTCAGAAATGACAACATCAACAGGAGAAACCAATTCCGCACGCAGATGTGGCACAATTTCATGCCAAGGAGCAGTGTGTGAGCCAACAAACAATGCAGCCAAAACAATATTTGATTTAGACATTCGCAATTTGGGATCAGGTCACCAATCTCCAACCAAATTGGCCAAACTTCTTTTGTAAACCTTGATTTCTTTATGTTCACACCGTCCGTTGAAAGTAATAAATTCAGCACAAAAGAACCACTTTCATCGATTTTTACAATAGGACCTTTAATTTGTTTTCTGAAATTTGCATAGTTTAAAATTTGATCTAAATTGCGTCTGACTATTTCGCTGATTTGATTTCGAAAGTGTAGAACACAGAAAGAACTGGTTTCAGTTTTCTTCAGAGTTCGAACTGACTACTCAAAATTGGTTTTCATTCTGCGAATAAAAGACTGACAGACGGAAGGCCATTATCTTGGGGTAACAATGTTTTAAAGGTATAAAAAAGGTTAACAGTTCCTTTATCCGTTAGATGTAACTTAGCCGAAAGCAATTCGATTAGAGAAGTGGCGTCTGCTACACCAATGGAGCTCATAGAATACAGACTTAGAAAATCTGCCAATTGCGAGTTTGATGTAGAACATATGTGAAAATAAAACTTCCGTCACAAGAAATAGACGAAACCGAACAATGAAACGCAGCACTGTATTCAACCGGTGAAGAGGCTCGTATTAAAATTTCTGGCACCAAGATAGTTGAAGCTTTTTGTGTTGACGGTTCCTCAGTTGGATTCACCTCATCAGTATTTGGGTTCACCTCAGTATCAGCAAACAGTTGAACAAAACCAGGTTGAAATACGTCATTATGAGGCAAAATAAGCTCTACAGAATCCGTTTTCATGTTCGACAAAACTATTCCCCTTGTCTTCAATTTCTAAATCACCGATTGGATCTTGAGTTAGTGTGTTATAGAGTTGAGCCAATTGCTTCGGTCTAACTCCTCGCCTTCTGGGACTTCGGAAAAAAACGTTGTGTTGAACTCGAAGCGCATAAACAATTTCTCGCGCAGTCTCTTCAATCAATTCTAATAGCAAATCAGCAAACTGATCAACAGAATCCGAAAGTATGTTTTCGCACGTCAAGCAGCGGCATTGATTTTGCTCGAAGAACTCGTCTCCGTATTTAACAAGAATCTCAGTTCCTGGGTAAATCTGCCGTTTTACTTTGAGCTGTACAATGCCATTGCTACTCGAAAATTCATACTCACAGTTGGGGTCGCAGTACGAATTGACGAACCGCATTGGACCCGCTAGCAGAAGCTGTTCACCGGTGCGAGAAGAGCGCATTACAGACCACTCGGTGATGCCATCCGGTACTGGTTTTACAAAACCAATTGGTTTGCCACGGAGAACCTGCTTTGCTGGCAAAACCTTGGTTCCATTGTAAACCAATCGATAACCACCGTATCTATCGTTCTCAAAAACAAACTCTGGATCCAGATTCCGATAACACTCGCAAACAACTCTGTAAGTTTCTTTCCAGTCTTCAGCATCTTTAATTCTTTGTTCAAAAACTCTTTTCAAGAGAGGTCGAACAAGCTGTTCTGCAATGCGGAAACCTTTTTCAACGTGTTCCTTGACTGCATACAAATCGTATTGCGCTAGAATTGGCCAATCTATTTTTTAGGCAACATAAAAACCTTAAAACAAACTTTTATTTTAACCACAACTAATAACCACACCTAAGATCATTCTCTCAGCTAATTTTCTGAAGAAACAACAAATATTTAAAGATAAACTGAAATAAACGAAAAAGTCCATCAACAACCATGTTTATTCTATCCGTAGATCATGATGACCAAAAGACAGCAAAGCGAGAAAAAGAAGCTGGGTAGTACTTTACAAAAGAAGAAACAGGGAAGACATGCAAACTCCGCATAACAGCAGTAAATTAAACTGCATCAACGATCTGGATACAAAAATTTCTCTGCAATAACGTAATTGACAAAATCTTGGAAATAAATAAAACAGAACACTAAAATTATTAAAACAAGAACATACATTGACTAGACGACAGAAGCATAAATATAAGCACGGAATGTACAAAAGTAATTAATAAACATATGAGCATACATAGGTAAAAAGCAGCAGACAATTCATTGAAGCGTTCATAGTAGCAAAAGTATACATATAACTCTCATAATCGTTTTCAATTGTCTTCGTGTTCCTCGCTACTAGCAGGGTTGCCGGACAAATCATCGTTCAGACTTTCTCTACCACTCCTCCTTTCAAACGATCGCATTTTGTTTCCGATGTTATTGACACTGGTCTTGGCCAAAATATAGACCCCAAGCCAGCTTTCATCATATCTTCGCTGGATGAGATCTAAAAGAGGGTATTGGTCGTTTGACCAGTAAATTTGATCAATACAGAACTAATGATTGATTCAATTAACAATTTTGAAAAATCAAAAAATAAATTTTAATAAGTTGTATATTAAAATATTATAAGGAACTAACGAACCTTTCAGCTGTCCTTTTTGTTCCGGAGAAAAATCAGACCTTTGAACGGCACTAGCACGTACTCCTTTGGATCTTGGTGACAACATGTGGCTCTTTATTTCCTCACTACCGCACAAAAACTTCACCGCATTCCTTGCAAGTATTTGGGGAGTTGAACCCCTGACCTGCATCAAATCGGAGCCCTTATTTGGACCTTTGAGAACTAGAATTTCGGCTGAAGAGCTCTCCCGTTCATGTGAGACAGGTATTGGCATGACAACTCTAAGTTTCGCTATTTGAGAGCTCTGTAAAAAACTCGCTGCTTGACAAGTTTTAAAAAATAATGTTGAAGATAGACATGACTATATAACTATTAGAACAATTGCTGTAAAACCTATAATAGATGAACCTATAGAAAAAACCAGTTCCGTTGCTAAAAATTCACCATATACTTCATTTGGTTGGAAAACTGCTGCAGCTGATTGTAGTTCCGGTTTTCCAGTGCCCGGACTGAGGCATTCAGTTCTTTCACGGTGTTGTTCAGCAAATTGATCTGCTTTTCAGTTGCCTCAAGCTGCTTTCTTGAAATCTCCCGCTGCATTTTTTTCTCAACCATCTCCTTGACCTCATCTGGTTTCATTGTTTTGCCTCGCTTCGGTTTTTTAACATTGCCAGGAGTAGAGCTAGCTCTGTTTACCGATGGAGATGGACCGTACTGAACAAAAGATTTGTAAGAATTTTGCGGAAAAACTACAAAAATAAAACATTTCTTTATACCTCAGCGGGGCGTATATCGCTGAAAGCGAGATCAAGTTCAGCCGCTTCCTCCACATCCTGCTGCACCGAAGTGTTCAGCAGCCTATTCAATTCATCTGGGTCAATATGCGCAAGCTCGTTTTGACGCTCTCCTGACTGCCCTCGATTTTCAACAGCATCTTCAACCAAAACCAGTTTTTTTTAACTGTCTTCTCGGGCTCTTGGCTAGGAACAGCTTCGTTTCTTTCAAACACAGTCAAGTCAGGATCATCTGGTATTTCTATCGAAGCGTTGAAATTTGGGTCATTCTTATTCTTCTGAATGTTTTCAAAAAGCATTCTCTCAGCTTCGAGGATGTATTCTCCATGACCCATGCGTTTTACGAGCGGATTCCAGATGTAGGACGTATTTGGGTTCCTACTGCGGTCTTTGAACTCAATGAATTCCCCTTGCTAAAGCAAAATAAGTTATTTGATTTCCTAAAGGTTAGATTGTTGGTGGAAAGCAATCTCACCTAAAGGTTAGATTGTTGGTGGAAAGCAATCTCGCCATGGGCATCCGAATTGCGCTGTGATTTGGACGAATGGAGCCACATTTGCCATTTTCAAACAAAATAAGCTACCATCGATTTTTCAGTTTGTTGAAAGCGATCTCATTTGCAGATTCAGCTGTGTCCCGGTCTGCTTGACTTAGGCCTCTAGTTTCCCACAAAACTCTCACACAATCGCTGTCCTAAAAATTGAAAAAATCAACTGGATAGAAAGATATCGTTAGGGCGATTTTTCAAATAGAACATTCAGGCTTACTAGAAACTTTGAAATTAAAAACATTTACAGAAGTTACCTTGGTACTCTGACTGAATCCAACTTCGGCTTGCGGAGGTCGTTTCTATCGATCAACGTTGCCATCACATGACTGATGCAATGCTTGTTCGGCTGACTATCTCTGCTCGAATTGTCCGTTGGAAGGTTCTCTTCTTTCAAACCCGACACATTTGTATTTTCCCAAATTGTGCCCAGGAACTCTCACTTTTGAGATGAGGAGTGTCCTTTTCAAACCGTTCGAGTTCTTGGAAAGCGACATTTGCAAAAAATTTATGAATTGATCAAAAAATCTGAAAGTAATGACATCATTACAAAAACCTATTGCAAAACTGATTATAGAGAAAATTGAAACTTCTTTTATAATGACTTTTTTATTAACAAATAACCGTATTCTGACCAAAGATTTTGCAGATACAAAGTTCAAATAACCCATAAAGCTGGCACTAAACCAGAAGACTTCAATATTTCAAGATAGCACTAAATTTTAAAATCGAGATGACCTTATTTTAGAGATAAAATATCAAATTCGTTAAATACTGACAGCTTTTTTTCAAATAAAAGTGTTCTGACCAAATCTTTTGCAGCTTCACAATTCCAAGGCCAATGCAGTTGTTGCCAATACCATAACCAAAAATCCCGGAAAATTGAGTTTTTTTCACAATGCCACCAAAAGCTATTTTAAAACAGATAGAGAATGCAACTTCATTTAAAGACTACAACAATTCAATTAAAGACTGCAACTTCTTTAAACAATGACATCTTTTTCTTCAAACAAACGTAACCTGACCAGATACTTTGCAATTTCACATTTCGCATAGTCCACACAGTTGAATGTTAACTAGAAAGGCCGGGAAAAATTAATATTTCACAATACCAATAAAACCTATTTTAAAACTGATTATAGTGAAAATTGCAACTTCTTTTAAAAAGGACAACTTTTTGTCACATATAATTGTCCTAACCACGACCTTTGCAGGACTATATTCCACATAGCCCATAAAGTTGGCCCTAAACCAAAAAGACCGGGCAATTGCAGTATTTTCTTATACCACGAAAGCCATTTTTAAAACTGATTATAGAGAAAATTGCAACTTCTTTAAATAACGACAACTTTTTTTCAAATAATCACATTCTGGGCATTTCTTTCGCAGTTTCACAGTTCACATAGCGCATACAACTGGTTCGAAACCAAAAATGCCGGAAAATTGCAATATTTCACTGTACCAATAAAACCTATTTTTAAAGATGATTATAGAGAAAATTGCAACTTCTTTAATGACAACTTTTTTTTCAAATAAACGTATTCTGACCATTTCTATTGACGATTCACAGTTCACATAGCACATACAAGCGGTTCTAAAGCAAAAAATGCCGGAAAATTGCAATATTTCACAATACCAATAAAAACTATTTTTAAAGATGATTATAGAGAAAATTGCAACTTCTTTAAATAAGGACAACTTTTTTTCAAATAAACGTATTCTGGTCATTTCTTTTGCAGATTCACAATTCACATAGGCCATGCAACTAGTTCTAAACACAAAATGCCGGAAAATTGCAATATTTCACAGTACCAATAATGCCTTATTTTAAAAATGATCATAGAGAAAATTGCAACTTCTTTAAATAATGACAACTTTTTTTCAAAAAATCACAATCTGAGCAAATTTTTTGCAAATTCACAGTTCACATAGCCCATACAGCTGGTTCTAAACCAAAATTGCCGGAAAAGTTCAATATTTCACAATACCAATAAAGCCTTATTCTAAAATTGATTATCGGGAAAATTGCAACTTCTTTAAATAATTACGACTATTTTTTTTCAAATAAACGTATTCTGGTCATTTGTCTTGCAGATTCACAGTTCACATAGCATATACAACTGGTTTTAAAACAAAAACGCCGGAAAATTGCAATATTTTACAATACCAATAAAACCTATTTTCAAAAATGATTATAGAGAAAATGCAACTTCTTTAAATAATGACAACTTTTTTCAAATAATCATATTCTGACTAAATTTTTTGCAGATTCACCGTTCAGATAGCCTATACAACTGGTTCTAAACCAAAAAAGCCGGAAGATTGCAATATTTTGCAATACCAATAAAACCTATATTAAAACTGATGATAGAGAAAATTGCAAATTCTCTAAATAATGCCAACTTTTTTCAAATAATCACAATCTGACCAAATTTTTTGCAGATTCACAGTTCACATAGCCCATATAACTGGTTCTAAACCAAAAAAGCCGGAACATTGCAATATTTCACAATACCAATAAAACCTATTTTAAAACTGATTATAGAGAAAATTGCAAGTTCTCTAAATAATGCCAACTTTTTTTTCAAATAATCACATTCTGAGCAAATCTCTTGCAGATTCACAGTTAACATAGCACATGCAACTGGTTCTAAACCAAAAACGCGGGAAAATTGCAATATTTTACAATACCAGTAAAACCTGTTTTTAAAAAATGATTATAGAGAAAATGCAACTTCTATAAATAATGACTATTTTTTTTCAAATAAACGTATTCTGGTCATTTGTCTTGCAGATTCACAGTTCACATAGCATATGCAACTGGTTTTAAACCAAAAACGCCGGAAAATTGCAATATTTTACAATACCAATAAAACCTATTTTCAAAAATGATTATAGAGAAAATGCAACTTCTTTAAATAATGACAACTTTTTTCAAATAATCATATTCTGACTAAATTTTTTGCAGATTCACCGTTCAGATAGCCTATACAACTGGCTCTAAACCAAAAAAGCCGGAAGATTGCAATATTTTGCAATACCAATAAAACCTATATTAAAACTGATGATAGAGAAAATTGCAAATTCTCTAAATAATGCCAACTTTTTTCAAATAATCACATTCTGACCAAATTTTTTGCAGATTCACAGTTCACATAGCCCATATAACTGGTTCTAAACCAAAAAAGCCGGAACATTGCAATATTTCACAATACCAATAAAACCTATTTTAAAACCGATTATAGAGAAAATTGCAAGTTCTCTAAATAATGCCAACTTTTTTTTCAAATAATCACATTCTGAGCAAATCTCTTGCAGATTCACAGTTAACATAGCACATGCAACTGGTTCTAAACCAAAAACGCGGGAAAATTGCAATATTTTACAATACCAGTAAAACCTGTTTTTAAAAAATGATTATAGAGAAAATGCAACTTCTATAAATAATGACAACTTTTTTTCAAATAAACGTATTCAGGCCATTTCTATTGCATATTCAAAGTTCAAATAGCCCATACAACTGGTTCTAAACCAAAAACCCTGGAAAAATTCATTATTTCACAATACCAATAAAACCTATTTTAAAACTGATTATTGAGAAAATTGCAAATTCTCTAAGTAATGCCAACTTTTTTTTCAAATAATCACATTCAAGCAAATCTTTTGCAGATTCACAGTTCACATAGCCCATACAACTGGTTATACACCATAAATGCCGAAAAATTGCAATATTTCACAATACAACTTAAACCTATTTTTAAAAATGAATATAGACGAGAAAATTACAACTTCTTTAAATAATGACAACTTTTTTTTCCAAGATACGTATTCTTGCCTTTTCTTTTGCAGATTCACAGTTCACATAGCATATACAACTGCTTCTAAACCAAAAATGGCGGAAAAACGCAATATTTCACAATACCACTAAAACCTTATTTTAAAACTGATTTAGAGAAGATTGAAACCTCTTTAAATAATAACATCTTTTTTTCAAATAATCATATTCTGACCAAATCTTTTGCAGATTCACAGTTCACATAGAACATGGAAATGACTCTAAACCGAATATGCCGGAAAATTGTAATATTTCACAATACCAATAAATCATATTTCTAAACGATTATAGAGAAAATTGCAATTTCTTTAAATAATGACCACTTTTTTTCAAATAAACGTATTCTGGCCATTTCTTTTGCAGATTCACAGTTCACATAGGCCATGCAACTGATTCTAAACACAAAATGCTGGAGAACTGCAATATTTCACAGTACCAATAATGCCTTATTTTAAAAATGATCATAGAGAAAATTGCCACTTCTTTAAATAATGACAACTTTTTTCAAATAAACGTATTCTGGCCATTTCTTTACCATATTCAAAGTTCAAATAGCCCATACAACTGGTTCTAAACAAAAACCCTTGAAAAATTCAATATTTCACAATACCAATAAAACCTATTTTAAAACTGATTACAGAGAAAATTGCAAATTCTCTAAATAATGCCAACTTTTTTTTCAAATAATCACATTCTGAGCAAATCTTTTGCAGATTCACAGTTCGCACAGCCCATACAACTGGTTCTAAACCAAAAATGCGGTAAAATTGCAATACTTCACAATACCAATAAAACCTATTTTAAAACTGATTATAGAGAAAATTGCAAATTCTCTAAATAATGTCAAATTTTTTTCAAATAATCATATTCTGACCAAATCTTATGCAGATTTACAGTTCATATAGCCCATACAACTTGATCTAAACCAAAAATGCCGGAAAATTGCAAAATTTCGCAATACCAATAAAACCTATTAATAAAAATGATAGAGAGAAAATTGCAACTTCTTTAAATAATGACAACTTTTTTTCAAATAACCACATTCTGACCAAATCTTTTGCAGAATCACAGTTCACATAGCCCATATAACTGCTTCTAAACGAAAAGACCGGAAAACTGCAATATTTCACAGTACCACCAACAGCAATATTTCATAGACACCAAAAAAGAGCATTGATGCTCAGCAAATGAACACTCTGAGATCTGGTGAATAATTGAAAAAGGACAGCTGAGAACAAGCCACTGTTAATACACTACAGGCTAAAAACCTAAGTCTGTTCTACTGCGATTACGCAGAAACACATTTATTTATTTATTATCACCAATTAAACTTATTTTTAAAAATGATTATAGAGAAAACTGCAACTTATTTAAAAAACGACAACTTTCTTTCAAATAATCACACTCTGACCAAATCTTTTGCAGATTCACAGTTCGCATAGCCCATACAACTAGTTCTAAACCAAAAATGCGGGAAAAATTCATTATTTCACAATACTACTAAAGGCTTTTTTTAAAACGGATTATAGAGGAATTTGCAACTTCTTCAAATAATGAGAACTTTTTCTCAAATAAACATATTCTGACCAAATCTTTTGCATATTCACGGTCCAAATAGCCCATACAACTGGTTTTAAAGCAAAAATTCCGGAAAACTGCAATATTTCACAGTACCAATAAAACCTATTTTTAGAAATGATTATAGACGAGAAAATTACAACTTTTTTAAATAATGACAACTCTTTTTTGTCAAATATACGTATTCTGGCCTTTTCTTTTGCAGATTCACTGTTTATATAACCCATACAACTGGTTCTAAAGCAAAAATTCCGGAAAATTGCAATTATTCACAATACAAACTAAACTTATTTTTAAAAAAGATTATAGACAAGAAAACAGCAACTTCTTTAATTAATGACAACTTTTTCTCAAATAAACTTATTCTGGCCATTTATTTTGCCGATTCCCAGTTAACATAGCCCATACAAGTGTTTCTAAACCAAAAATGCCAGAAAATTGCAATATTTCACAATACTAATAAAAATAATTTTAAAACGATTTTTGAGATAATTGTAACTTCTTTAAATAAGGACATCTTTTCTTCAAATAAACGTATTCTGGCCATTTCTTTTGCAGATTCACAGTTCACATAGGCCATGCAACTGCTTCTAAACACAAAATGCCGGAAAATTGCAATATTTCACAGTACCAATAATGCCTTATTTTAAAAGTGATCATAGAGAAAATTGCAACTTCTTTAAATAATGACAACTTTTTTCGAATAATCACATTCTGGCCATCTCTTTTGCAAAATCACAGTTCACATAGCCCATATAACTGCTTCTAACGAAAAGACCGGAAAACTGCAATATTTCACAGTACCACCAACAGCAATATTTCATAGACACCAAAAAAGAGCATTGATGCTCACCAAATGAACACTCTGAGATCTGGTGAATAATTGAAAAAGGACAGCTGAGAACAAGTCACTGTTAATACACTACAGGCTAAAAACCTAAGTCTGTTCTACTGCGATTACGCAGAAACACATTTATTTATTTATTATCACCAATTAAACTTATTTTTAAAAATGATTATAGAGAAAACTGCAACTTATTTAAAAAACGACAACTTTCTTTCAAATAATCACACTCTGACCAAATCTTTTGCAGATTCACAGTTCGCATAGCCCATACAACTAGTTCTAAACCAAAAATGCGGGAAAAATTCATTATTTCACAATACTACTAAAGGCTTTTTTTAAAACGGATTATAGAGGAATTTGCAACTTCTTCAAATAATGAGAACTTTTTCTCAAATAAACATATTCTGACCAAATCTTTTGCACATTCACGGTCCAAATAGCCCATACAACTGATTCTAAACCAAAAATTCCGGAAAACTGCAATATTTCACAGTACCAGTAAAACCTATTTTTAGAAATGATTATAGACGAGAAAATTACAACTTCTTTAAATAATGACAACTTTTTTTTGTCAAATATACGTATTCTGGCCTTTTCTTTTGCAGATTCACTGTTTATATAACCCATACAACTGGTTCTAAAGCAAAAATGCCGGAAAATTGCAATTATTCACAATACAAACTAAACTTATTTTTAAAAAAGTTTATAGACGAGAAAACAGCAACTTCTTTAATTAATGACAACTTTTTCTCAAATAAACTTATTCTGGCCATTTATTTTGCCGATTCCCAGTTAACATAGCCCATACAAGTGTTTCTAAACCAAAAATGCCAGAAAATTGCAATATTTCACAATACTAATAAAAATAATTTTAAAACGATTTTTGAGATAATTGTAACTTCTTTAAATAAGGACATCTTTTCTTCAAATAAACGTATTCTGGCCATTTCTTTTGTAGATTCACAGTTCACATAGGCCATGCAACTGCTTCTAAACACAAAATGCCGGAAAATTGCAATATTTCACAGTACCAATAATGCCTTATTTTAAAAGTGATCATAGAGAAAATTGCAACTTCTTTAAATAATGACAACTTTTTTCGAATAATCATATTCTGGCCATCTCTTTTGCAGTTTAACAGTTCATATAGGCCACACAACTGGTTCTAAACCAAAAATGCCGGAAAATTGCAATATTTCATAATACCAATAAAACCTATTTTAAAACTGATTATAGAGAAAATGGCAAATTCTCTAAACAACGTCAAGTTTTTTTTCAAATAATCACATTCTGAGCAAATCTCTTGCAGATTCACGGTTCAAATAGCCCATACATCTGATTCTAAACCAAAAATGCCGGAAAATTGCAATATTTCACAGTACCAATTAAACCTATTTTAAAACTGACTATAGAGAAAATTGCAAATTCTCTAAATAATGTCAACTTTTTTTCAAATATTCTTATTCTGACCAAATCTTTTGCAGATTCACAGTTCACATAGGCCATGCAACTGGTTCTAAACACAAAATGCCGGAAAACTGCAATATTTCACAGTACCAATAATGCCTTATTTTAAAAATGATCATAGAGAAAATTGCAACTTCTTTAAATAATGACAACTTTTTTCCAAATAATCATATTCTGACCAAATCTTTTGCAGATTCACAGTTCACAAAGCCCATACAACTAGTTCTATACCAAAAATGCCGGGAAAAAGCAATATTTCACAATACCAATGAAACCTATTTTCAAAAATGATTATAGAGAAAATGCAACTTCTTTAAATAACTACAACTTTTGTCAAATAAACGTATTCTGACCATTTCTTTACCATATTCACAGTTCAAACTTAATCGTAGAATTCACAATCCACTCAGCCATAAAGTTGCCCCTACACCAAAAATACCGGAAAAAGGATTTATTTCCTAATACCACTAAGCCTCCTTATTATAAAACTGATTTAGAGAAAATTGCAACTTCATTAAATAACGACAACTTTTTTCGAATAATCAAATTCTGGCCATCTGTTTTGCAGTTTCACAGTTCATATAGGCCACACAACTGGTTCTAAACCAAAAATGCCGGAAAATTGCAATATTTCATAATACCAATAAAACCTATTTTAAAACTGCTTATAGAGAAAATGGCAAATTCTCTAAACAACGTCAAGTTTTTTTTCAAATAATCACATTCTGAGCAAATCTCTTGCAGATTCACGGTTCAAATAGCCCATACAACTGATTCTAAACCAAAAATGCCGGAAAATTGCAATATTTCACAGTACCAATTAAACCTATTTTAAAACTGATTATAGAGAAAATTGCAAATTCTCAAAATAATGTCAACTTTTTTTCAAATATTCTTATTCTGACCAAATCTTTTGCAGATTAACAGTTCGCATAGCCCATACAACTGGTCTAAACCAAAAATGCGGGAAAATTGCAATTCTTCACAATACCAAAAAAACCTATTTTAAAACTGATTATAGAGAAAATTGCAAATTCTCTAAATAATGTCAATTTTTTTTCAAATAATCATATTCTGACCAAATCTTTTGCAGACTCACAGTTCGCATAGCCCATACAACTGGTTCTAAACCAAAAATGCGGGAAAATTGCAATATTTCACAATACCAATAAAAACTATTTTAAAACTGATTATAGAGAAAATTGCAAATTCTCTAAAAAATGTCAACTTTTTTTCAAATAATCATATTCTGACCAAATCTTTCGCAGATTCACAGTTCGCTTAACCCATACAACTGGTTCTAAACCAAAAATGCGGGAAAATTGCAATATTTCACAATACCAATAAAACCTGTTTTAAAACTGATTATAGAGAAAATTGCAAATTCTCTAAATAATGTCAACTTTTTTTCAAATAATCACATTCTGATCAAATCTTTTGCAGATTAGCAGTTAACACAGCCCATACAACTGGTTCTTAGACAAAAATGCCGGAAAATTGCAATATTTTATAATACCAATAAAACCTATTTTTAAAAATGATTATAGACGAGAAAATTACAACTTTAAATAATGACAACTATTTTCTCAAATATACGTATTCTGGCCTTTTCTTTGCAGATTCACAGTTCACATAGCCCATGCAACTGGTTCTAAAGCAAAAATGCCGGAAAACTGCAATATTTCACAGTACCAATAAAACCTATTTTAAAACTGATTATAGAGAATATTGCAACTTCTTTAAATAATGACAACTTTTTTTTCAAATAATCATATTCTGACCAATTCTTTTGCAGATTCACAGTTCGCATAGCCCATACAACTGGATCTAAACCAAAAATGCCGGAAAATTGCAATATTTCACAGTACAAATATTGCCTTATTTTAAAAATGATCATAGAGAAAATTGCAACTTCTTCAAATAATGTCAACTTTTTTGTCAAATATACGTATTCTGGCCTTTTCTTTTGCAGATTCACAGTTTAAATAATCCATACAACTGGTTCTAAAGCAAAAATGCCGGAAAATTGCAATATTTCACAATACAAACTAAACTTATTTTTAAAAATGACTATAGACGAGAAAACAGCAACTTCTTTAATTAATGACAACTTTTTTTCAAATAAATTTATTCTGGCCATTTATTTTGCCGATTCCCAGTTAACATAGCCCATACAAGTGTTTCTAAACCCAAGATGCCAGAAAATTGCAATATTTCACAATACCAATAAAAATAATTTTAAAACGATTATTGAGATAATTGTAACTTCTTTAAATAAGGACATCTTTTCTTCAAATAAACGTAATCTGGCCATTTCTTTTGCAGATTTACAGTTCACATAGGCCATGCAACTGCTTCTAAACACAAAATGCCGGAAAACTGCAATATTTCACAGTACGAATAATTCCTTATTTTAAAAATGATCATAGAAAAAATTGCAACTTCTTTAAATAATGACAACTTTTTTCCAAATAATCATATTCTGACCAAATCTTTTGCAGATTCACAGTTCACATAGCCCATACAACTAGTTCTATACGAAAAAAATGCCGGAAAACAGCATTATTTCACAATACCAATAAAACCTATTTTACAACTGATTATAGAGAATATTGCAACTTCTTTAAATAATGACTACTTTTTATCAAATAAACGTATTCTGGCCATTTATTTTGCAGATTCACAGTTCACATAGCCCATACAACTAGTTCTATACCAAAAATGCCGGAAAAAATCAATATTTCACAATACCAATAAAATCTATTTTTAAACGATTATAGAGAAAATTTTAACTTCTTTAAATAAGGACAACTTTTTTCCAAATAATCATATTCTGACCAAATCTTTTGCAGATTCACAGTTCACTTAGCCCATACAACTAGTTCTATACCAAAAATGCCGGAAAAAAGCATTATTTCACAATACCAATAAAACCTATTTTAAAACTGATTATAGAGAATATTGCAACTTCTTTAAATAATGACTACTTTTTTTCAAATAAACGTATTCTGGCCATTTATTTTGCAGATTCACAGTTCAAATAGCCCATACAACTAGTTCTATACCAAAGATGCCGGGAAAAAGCAATATTTCACAATACCAATGAAACCTATTTCAAAACTGATTATAGAGAAAATTGCAAATTCTCTAAATAATGTCAACTTCTTTTCAAATAATCACATTCTGATCAAATCTTTTGCAGATTAGCAGTTAACACAGCCCATACAACTGGTTCTAAGACCAAAATGCCGGAAAATTGCAATATTTCATAATACCAATAAAACCTATTTTCAAAAATGAATATAGAGAAAATGCAACTTCTTTTAATAATGACAACTTATGTCAAATAAACGTATTCTGGCCATTTCTTTACCATATTCACAGTTCAAACTTAATCGTAGAATTCACAATCCACACAGCCAAACAAGTTGCCCCTGAACCAAAAATACCGGAAAAAGTATTTATTTCCTAATACCACTAAGCCTCCTTATTATAAAACTGATTTGGAGAAAATTGCAACTTCTTTAAATAACGACAACTTTTTTCGAATAATCACATTCTGGCCATCTCTTTTGCAGTTTCACAGTTCATATAGGCCACACAACTGGTTCTAAACCAAAAATGCCGGAAAAAAGCAATATTTCACAATACCAATGAAACCTATTTTAAAACTGATTATAGTGAATATTGTAACTTCTTTAAATAATGACTACTTTTTATCAAATAAACGTATTCTGGCCATTTATTTTGCAGATTCACAGTTCACATAGCCCATACAACTAGTTCTATACCAAAAATGCCGGAAAAAATCAATTTTTCACAATACCAATAAAATCTATTTTTAAACAATTTTAGAGAAAATTTTAACTTCTTTAAATAAGGACAACTTTTTTTTCAAATAAACGTATTCTGGCCTTTTCTTTTGCAGATTCACAGTTCAAATAGCCCATACAACTAGTTCTATACCAAAGATGCCGGGAAAAAGCAATATTTCACAATACCAATGAAACCTATTTCAAAACTGATTATAGAGAAAATTGCAAATTCTCTAAATAATGTCAACTTCTTTTCAAATAATCACATTCTGATCAAATCTTTTGCAGATTAGCAGTTAACACAGCCCATACAACTGGTTCTAAGACCAAAATGCCGGAAAATTGCAATATTTCATAATACCAATAAAACCTATTTTTAAAAATGATTATAGAGAAAATGCAACTTCTTTAAATAATGACAACTTTTGTCAAATAAACGTAGTCTGGCCATTTCTTTACCATATTCACAGTTCAAACTTAATCGTAGAATTCACAATCCACACAGCCAAAAAAGTTGCCCCTGAACCAAAAATACCGGAAAAAGGATTTATTTCCTAATACCACTAAGCCTCCTTATTATAAAACTGATTTGGAGAAAATTTCAACTTCTTTAAATAACTACAACTTTTTTCGAATAATCACATTCTGGACATCTCTTTTGAATTTTCATATAGGCCACACAACTGGTTCTAAACCAAAAATGCCGAAAAATTGCAATATTTCACAATACCAATAAAACCTATTTTAAAACTGATTATAGAGAAAATTGCAAATTCTTTTTCTCAACTTTTTTTCAAATAATCTTATTCCGACCAAATCTTTTGCAGATTCACAGTTCGCATAGCCCATACATCTGGTTCTAAACCAAAAATGCGGGAAAATTGCAATATTTCACAATACCAATAAAACCTATTTTAAAACTGATTATAGAGAAAATTGCAAATTCTCTAAAAAATGTCAACTTTTTTTCAAATAATCATATTCTGACAAAATCTTTTGCAGATTCACAGTTCGCATAGCCCATACAACTGGTTCTAAACCAAAAATGCGGGAAAATTGCAATATTTCACAATACCAATAAAACCTATTTTAAAACTGATTATAGAGAAAATTGCAAATTCTCTAAATAATGTCAATTTTTTCAAATAATCATATTCTGACCAAATCTTTTGCAGACTCACAGTTCGCATAGCCCATACAACTGGTTCTAAACCAAAAATGCGGGAAAATTGCATTATTTCACAATACCAATAAAAACTATTTTAAAACTGATTATAGAGAAAGTTGCAAATTCTCTAAATAATGTCAACTTTTTTTCAAATAATCATATTCTGACCAAATCTTTTGCAGATTCACAGTTCGCATAACCCATACAACTTGTTGTAAACCAAAAATGCGGGAAAATTGCAATATTTCACGATACCAATAAAACCAATTTTAAAACTGATTATAGAGAAAATTGCAAATTCTCTAAATAATGTCAACTTTTTTTCAAATAATCACATTCTGATCAAATCTTTTGCAGATTGGCAGTTAACATAGCCCATACAACTGGTTCTAAACCAAAAATGCCGGAAAATGCAATATTTCATAATACCAATAAAATCTATTTTTAAAAATGATTATAGACGAGAAAATTACAACTTCTTAAAATAATGACAACTATTTTCACAAATTTACGTATTCTGGCCTTTTCTTTTGCAGATTCACAGTTCGCATAACCCATACAACTGGTTCTAAACCAAAAATGCGGGAAAACTGCAATATTTCACAATACCAATAAAACCTATTTTAAAACTGATTACAGAGAAAATTGCAAATTCTCTAAATAATGTCCATTTTTTTCCAAATAATCATATTCTGGCCAAATCTTTTGCAGATTCACAGTTCACATAGCCCATACAACTAGTTCTATACGAAAAATGCCAGAAAAAATCAATATTTCACAATACCAATAAAACCTATTTTAAAACTGATTATAGAGAATATTGCAACTTCTTTAAATAAGGACAACTTTTTTTTCAAATAAACGTATTCTGGCCTTTTCTTTTGCAGATTCACAGTTCACATAGCCCATACAGCTGGTTCTAAAACAAAAACGCCGGAAAACTGCAAAATTTCACAGTACCAATAAAACCTATTTTAAAACTTATTCTAGAGAATACTGCAACTTCTCTAAATAATGACAACTTTTTTTTTCAAATAAACGTATTCTGGCCATTTATTTTGCAGATTCACAGTTCAAATAGCCCATACAACTAGTTCTATACCAAAGATGCCGGGAAAAAGCAATATTTCACAATACCAATGAAACCGATTTTTAAAAATGATTATAGACAAAATGCAACTTCTTAAAATAATGACAACTTTTGTCAAATAAACGTATTATGGCCATTTCTTTACCATATTCACAGTTCAAACTTAATCGTAGAATTCACAATCCACACAGCCAAAAAAGTTGCCCCTAAACCAAAAATACCGGAAAAAGGATTTATTTCCTAATACCACTAAGCCTCCTTATTATAAAACTGATTTAGAGAAAATTGAAACTTCTTTAAATAACGACAACTTTTTTCGAATAATCACATTCTGGCCATCTCTTTTGCAGTTTCACAGTTCATATAGGCCACACAACTGGTTTTAAACCAAAAATGCCGAAAAATTGCAATATTTCACAACACCAATAAAACCTATTTTAAAACTGATTATAGAGAAAATGGCAAATTCTCTAAACAACGTCAAGTTTTTTTCAAATAATCACATTCTGAGCAAATCTTTTGCAGATTCACGGTTCAAATAGCCCATACAACTGATTCTAAACCAAAACTGCCGGAAAATTGCAATATTTCACAGTACCAATTAAACCTATTTTAAAACTGATTATAGAGAAAATTGCAAACTCTCTAAATAATGTCAACTTTTTTTCAAATAATCATATTCTGACCAAATCTTATGCAGATTCACAGTTGGCATAGCCCATACAACTGGTTCTAAACCAAAAATGCGGGAAAATTGCAATATTTCACAATACCAATAAAGCCTATTTTAAAACTGATTATAGAGAAAATTGCAAATTCTCTAAATAATGTCAACTTTTTTTCAAAAATTCATATACTGACCAAATCTTTTGCAGATTCACAGTTCGCATAGCCCATACAACTAGTTCCAAACCAAAAATGCGGGAAAATTGAAATATTTCACAATACCAATAAAACCTATTTTAAAACTGATTATAGAGAAAATTGCAAATTCTCTAAATAATGTCAACTTTTTTTCAAATAATCGTATTCTGACCAAATCTTTTGCAGGCTCACAGTTCGCATAGCCCATACAACTGGTGCTAAACCAAAAATGCGGGAAAATTGCAATATTTCACAATACCAATAAAACCTATTTTAAAACTGATTATAGAGAAAATTGCAAATTCTCTAAACAATGTCAACTTTTTTTCAAATAATCATATTCTGGCCAAATCTTTTGCAGATTCACAGTTCGCATAACCCATGCAACTGGTTCTAAACCAAAAATGCGGGAAAATTGCAATATTTCACAATACCAATAAAACCTATTTTAAAACTGATTATAGAGAAAATTGCAAATTCTCTAAATAATGTCAACTTTTTTTTCAAATAATCACATTCTGATCAAATCTTTTGCAGATTAGCAGTTAACATAGCCCATACAACTGGTTCTAAACCAAAAATGCCGGAAAATTGCAGTATTTCATCATACCAATAAAACCTATTTTTAAAAATGATTATAGACGAGAAAATTACAACTTTAAATAATGACAACTATTTTCTCAAATATACGTATTCTGGCCTTTTATTTGCAGATTCACAGTTCACATAGCCCATGCAACTGGTTCTAAAGCAAAAATGCCGGAAAACTGCAATATTTCACAGTACCAATAAAACCTATTTTAAAACTGATTATAGAGAATATTGCAACTTCTTTAAATAATGACAACTTTTTTTTTCAAATAATCATATTCTGACCAATTCTTTTGCAGATTCACAGTTCGCATAGCTCATACAACTGGATCTAGACCAAAAATGTAGGAAAATTGCAATATTTCACAGTACCAATAATGCCTTATTTTAAAAATGATCATAGATAAAATTGCAACTTCTTCAAATAATGACAACTTTTTTTCAAATGTCACATTCTGACCAAATCTTTTGCAGATTCACAGTTCTCATAGACCATACAACTGGTTGTAAACCAAAAATGCCGGAAAATTGCACTTATTCACAATACCAATAAAACCTATTTTTAAAAATGATTATAGACGAGAAAATTTCAACTTCTTTAAATAATGACAACTTTTTTCTCAAATATTCGTATTCTGGCCTTTTCTTTTGCAGATTCACAGTTCACATAGCCCATACAACTGGTTCTAAAGCAAAAATGCCGGAAAACTGCAATATTTCACAGTACCAATAAAACCTATTTTAAAACTGATTATAGAGAATATTGCAACTTCTTTAAATAATGACAACTTTTTTTTCCAAATAATCATATTCTGACCAATTCTTTTGCAGATTCACAGTTCGCATAGCTCATACAACTGGATCTAAACCAAAAATGTAGGAAAATTGCAATATTTCACAGTACCAATAATGCCTTATTTTAAAAATGATCATAGATAAAATTGCAACTTCTTTAAATAATGACAACTTTTTTTCAAATGTCACATTCTGACCAAATCTTTTGCAGATTCACAGTTCTCATAGACCATACAACTGGTTGTAAACCAAAAATGCCGGAAAATTGCACTTATTCACAATACCAATAAAACCTATTTTTAAAAATGATTATAGACGAGAAAATTTCAACTTCTTTAAATAATGACAACTTTTTTCTCAAATATTCGTATTCTGGCCTTTTCTTTTGCAGATTCACAGTTCACATAGCCCATACAACTGGTTCTAAAGCAAAAATGCCGGAAAACTGCAATATTTCACAGTACCAATAAAACCTATTTTAAAACTGATTATAGAGAATATTGCAACTTCTTTAAATAATGACAACTTTTTTTCAAATAATCATATTCTGATCAAGTCTTTTGCAGATTCACTGTTCGCATAGCCCATACAACTGGATCTAAACCAAAAGTGCCGGAAAATTGCAATAATTCACAGTACCAATAATGCCCTATTTTAAAATTGATCATAGAGAAAATTGCAACTTCTTTAAATAATGACAACTTTTTTTTCAAATAATCACATTCTGACCAAATCTTTTGCAGATTCAGAGTTCACAAAGGCCATACAACTGCTTCTAACCCAAAAATGTCGGAAAATTGCATTATTTCACAATACCAAAATAACCTATTTTTAAAAAAGATTATAGAGAAAATTGCAACTTCTTTAAATAATGACAACTTTTTTTCAAATAATCACATTCTGACCAAATCTTTTTCAGATTCACAGTTCACATAACGCATACAACTGGTTCTAGACTAAAAATGCCGGAAAAAATCATTATTTCACAATATTAACAAAACCTATTTTTAAAAAAGATTATAGTAAAAATTGCAACTTTTTGAATAATAACTTCTTCAATGACCAAATCTGACCAAAATGCCGGAAACTAGCGGCATATTCTCAGTTAACAAGGCCCATAGTAATGATCCCAAACCAAAAAAAAATCTTATACTGCTACAGTTACTACTTTTACATGGCTTAATAAAAGTCCATTAATGCTACCGAGAAAATGCAGGGGTCTCCCGCGCTGTAACTCGGCAGCATTAGTGCATACATGCAATGCAAATACATGAAAACTGACCTTTTCCGGAAGATCATAGTCCAAGATCTCAATAGAATCTGACCGATAATATGCAGGTCTTTCACTAAGACGAGGAGTTTTGAAGCCCTTTAGCGAATCAGCCATAACTAAAAGCTCATCTGAAAAGCATATCAATTATCATATTGTGTATTGTGAAGTCATGCCATAAGTCACCAAAAACATTCACATAGCAACTACATCCCCAACATGAGTTGCACAAAAGCCCAGCGGGGGGAACCGACTAACCGGCGTCTCAACGGGACAGGGGGGTGGTGCACCTCATGGGGCGAAACGCCCTCACCTTAGAATAATAGTATATATATATATATATATATATATATTATATATATATGTATATATATATATATATATATGTATATATATATATATATATATATATATTATATATATATATATATATAAGTAATAGTAGTAGTAGTTCAGGCTTCTGCAATGCACGGGTTGAAGCACCCTCAGTTATCGTTATAAATGAGATAGTTTCGAAGTAGGTAGTTGGGAGAATAACCACTCAACGCGGAGAAGAATAACCAGCGGAGAAGAGTAATAAGCAAAGAATAACAAGCGGAGAAGAGTAATAAGCGGAGAATAACCACTCAAACAATATGACTGAAATTTAGAGGAGAGTTCCCCACTACCTATGGGTTCCAATGCAACCCTAATGGGAGCTCAACTGACAATTTTTAACAAATTTCCAAAGGAGATTACTGAATTTTGGGCATATTTTCAGGAGGTGGGGGGGGGGGTCACCTGCAGAGTCAAAATTGACCCCCTAGATCTCAGAAAAACCTATATAAAATATATATGGGGAGATTCCCCATTACAAATGTAATTCAATGAGCCTATTCATGCAGTCAAAACATTAATTTTCAACATTTCACATGTAGAAACGTGAAACGTACCAGTCACTAAAAGGTCAAAATGACCGTATGTGTCTTGGCGAATTTCTCGAAAACGGCTGAAAGAAACAAAACGCTATTTACAGGGATTGAAGTAGGGCTCAAGCTGAGTTCAAATCAAAAAACAGATCAAAAATTGGTCAACTCTACGAGGAGATATTTCAATATAAACGTAACGTACCAGATGACCAAAATAACCTATTTCGGGTCCTGTTTCTGTACTATAACCTATAACCACTCATTATAACCACCGATTATAACCACAAATATATATATATATATATATATATATATATATATATATATATATGGGGAGACTCTCCACTAACTCACGAATCTAAAACACTCAAATCTGCTCTTTAATTGTACACATAATAAGTTTAATATCGTACTCATGGTCGTTCTTCTCTCCTCAGGAGGTCGAACCGGGGCGAATTTCCCTGGCCAATTTCTCGAAACGGCTGAACAAAAAACCACCCTCAATACATTTTGTAGCACTGCTTGAGATACGCATCATATTAAAAAATGAGCCCAATCGGTGCATTCTTCAAGGAGTTATAGCAAAAATAAGGTACCGTACCAAATGACCTTAGAGGAGATGTACATGACCTTCAGAGCTAAATTTGAACACCTAAACCTCTGAAAACGCTATACAAAAAATACATATTCGGAATCTACGTTAGACCAGCTATTCAAAACACTAATTTTTACATGGACATTCATGAAATTCAGACTTCAGAAAGTGACCAGACCTGACCGTCATCCGCTTTTGGGGTCAAAATGGGGTCAAGTTTACAGGGTAACTTCTCGAAAACGACCAAAAAAAACAAACGCCGTCAGAACAGTTCTTAGCACTGCTCAGAACAGTTCTTAGCACTGAGTTATAGCAAAAACAATGTACCGTACCAAATTGCGAAAAAGCGAAGTGACATCTGTTCAGAGCCCAAATTGACCGTCTGAGAATCACAAAATAGTATATAAAATATATATGGGGACACTCCCCACTATCTGGGGATTCTAAAATACTAACATTTGTTTGGCAACTCTCGCGTTTTGTTGTACCGAAATTGGGGTCACTCAAGATAGCCCGAAATTTCGACTTTTTTCAAATTTAAACATTAATAACTTTTTGATTAGGCCGATTTGAGAAACCAACCACACAGTGCAAGCAAAAAGAGTTCAAGGTCAACAAAATGCGACCACTCCCGTTTAATTTGGTTCAATACTCTGGAAGATATTAACAAAACACTATTCTATACCCCATTTTTTGGGCCATCATTGAAGCCCAAAATCTCGGGAACCGACGTAAGACAACGTGAAACAGCCTTTCAGGCGTGTTTGTGGGTGTGATTCTAGTCCACTTCAACCTTCTGGGTCACAGAAAACCTTCATGGGGAGGGGGGAGAATTTCCCACCTCGCCATGAAGGCTATGATGTTTTGTGTGTTTTGACATGAAACAACATCCACAGAAATTTGTTGAATTCGTGAAAAAAGAAAAATTGTTGAGTTAACCCAATTATTTGATACATTAGCTTCAACAACCTAAAACCCATGAGCTTCAACAACTTAAATAGTGTCTAGAAAACACAAAATGCACGCCGAAAAACTTGTTCAATTGCGTAAAACACCACTCAGCCATAAAATTTGAGAAAAGATTTGTTTTTCCGCATTCATCATTGAAAAAACAGTTCTAAAGAACATTTTCAGGACTGTAAACTATATAAAAAATCTATATGCGGATAATCACCACTATCTGAGGAATCTAACGAACCTATATATGTAGGCTTAGTGGGGTATTTTTGGGGTACCGAATTTAGATTGGGCCAATATGACCCAAAAACATCGAATTTTTGAAGATTTGAAAAAAAAACTTTTTCACCTCCTGGCTACAAAGACCATGAACGGGAAAAGCAAGAACAGTTTATTGTCACCAAGTTGCGACCATATCCCTTCAATTTGGTCAAATACTTAAAAAAATAAAAGAAAAAGACTGATTTAAACTCAAGTGAAGCCCCAAATCAACAAAGCTGACGTGAAACAACGTGAAACAACGCTGTCAGTCAGTTTCTGGGTGTATTTCTGGTTCAATTTAGCTTTCTAGGTAACATTCAGCCTTCTTGAAGAGGTGGGGAAAAATTCCCACCTCACCATGAAGGCTAAGATGTTTTGTACGTTTTGGAAAAAAATGACAATCTTCAAACTTTGATGAAATCGTCAAAAAAAAAAATCGACGACCAATTTTTACACACGGGCGCGGTTAGCTAACGGGAGCGAGCTATTTTGAGGGCGGAAACCACTAATTGCTCGCTAAAACCTAGGTCGAATGCGACAAACGCTAATTTTTGTACCAAGGTTAAAAAAACGATTTTTTTGCAGTTAACCGTTAAAAAAGTATGTATAAGAATAATTTAAGCTAACAAATGGCTAGCACAATTCATAAGAGTTGTTTATCAACAAAACAAAACTAAAATTGTAAAATTAAAAATTTCTCTATTGCAAATGCAACTTCTTTAAATAATGACAATATTGATAATTTTTTTCAAATAAATGTTTTCTTTTATTTTCTTTTGCAGATTCACAGTTCACAGAGCCCACACAACTGGTTCTAAGCCAAACAACGCGAAAAAAAGCGATATTTCCCAATTTCAATAAAGTCTAATTTTAAAAATGATTGGATAAAGGAGAAAATTGCAACTTCTTTAAATAATGATAATTTTTTTTAAATAAACTTACTCTGGCCTCTTCTTTTATAGATTCACAGTTCACATAACCCACAAAACTGGTTCTAAACCAAAACAAAAACAAAAAACTGAAATATTTCATAGTACCAATAAACTTATTTTGAACTGATTATACAGAAACATGCAACTCCTTTAAATTATGACAATTTTTTTCAAATAAACGAATTCTGGCCATTTTTTTGCAGATTCAAAGTTCAAATAGCCCATATAAATGGCTTTAAAACCTAAAAAGCCTACAAAACTTCACAAAACCAATAAAACATTTTTGTTTAAGAATTACGAGTAAAACCTGTTATTAAAAATGTTTATAGACAAAATGCATTTTTTAAATAATGACAACTTTTTTCGAATAAACTTAATCTGGGCCTTTCCTTAGCAAATTCACAGGTCACATAGCGCATACAACAAGTTCTAAACCGAAAATGACGGAAAACTGCATTATTTCACAATCCAACAAAACCTATTTTAGAAACGATTATAATTAAAGAGAAAATTGCAACTTCTTTAAGTAGTGACAACTTTTTTTCAAATAAACGTATTCTGGCCATTTCTTTTGCAAATTCACAGTTCACATAGCCGATACAACTAGTTCTAAACCAAAAATGCCGGAAAAATTTATTCTTTCACAATACTACTAAATGCTTGTTTTAAAACGGATTATAGAGGAATTTGCAACTTCTTCAAATAATGAGAACTTTTTCTCAAATAAACATATTCTGCCAAATCTTTTGCAGATTCACAGTTCACATGGCCCATACAACTGGTGCTAAACCAAAAATGCGGGAAAATTGCAATATTTCACAATACCAATAAAACCTATTTTAAAACTGATTATAGAGAAAATTGCAAATTCTCTAAATAATGTCAACTCTTTTTCAAATAAACATATTCTGACCAAATTTTTTGCAGATTCACAGTTCACATGGCCCATACAACTTGTTTTAAAACCAAAACGCCGGAAAATTTTAATATTTGACAGCACCAATAAAACCTATTTTAAAACTGATTATAGAGAAAATTGCAACTTCTTTAAATAAAGACAACTTCTTTTAAATATTTAAATATAGACTTTTCTGATCAAATGTTTTCTGACCAAATTTTTGCAGACTCACAACTTAAAGCATCCGTACAGCTGCAATGAAATCGCTTCAAAGTACCCAAAGTCTTCTGAGTTTTAATATGTTTCCACAAAAAATTTCAAAAAGCCTTTGAATAACTGTTAAATAACCGATAAGAAGTTTTTTTGTACATTCCTGCAGTGTTGTCAAAAGTTTCTGGCTTTCATTTTGATCCAGAGCTAAGTCAAAAATGCATTCTGAATTTTCCTCTGATTCAGAACTAATTCAGAATTGCTCTCTGAATTTTCTTCTGATTCAGAGAAATTCAGAGGACATAGATTCTGAATTTTGCTCTGATTCAGAGAGGTTTCAGAATCAATACAGAAAATATTCTGAAAACGTTCTGAATCAGTACTGAAAGTTAATATTATTCTGAAAATGTTCTGATTCAGTTCTGATGCCGCCTGAATGGAAGGTACGGGTAGTTATGACGCTTGAGGGCATAAGCAATTTATAGAACCGTAAAAAATTAATTTAGTTCTCAGAAAAAAGAAATTAATAACTTACATTAAACGCATTTGGTCAAATGAATATCTGTAAAATGCAATTGTAAAATCCGTGTAATGATTTACACGATATAACATATTATATCGGTATGGTTGCCTCAAAATTGTATAATGATATGTATGTCTTCATTTTTCAGGATGCTTTCTGACACATTTACTTGAGCAAAATTATCTTTGAAAATTAAATTAAAGCATATAAATCGGCTATTACTCGCTGGTGAATATACAGCTAGATTAAATCAATATACTGTCCGTGGAAAATTGTGAATATCTCAATTGTTCTATGAATACTTTGAGATCCGATTTATTAGTCAAATTTTCTCAAGAGCCATCCCCAGGTTGAGGTCCAGACCCAAATTGAGTTATGATCAGACCCAGTCGAGCGCACACCCGTGTGTTCCCAGACCGAAATTACAGGGTCTTATCAGAAGTTCGAGCGCAGTACGGTCTGGACCATGGTCTGGAGATGGTCTGATCAGAGGTCATTTTGGTCTGAAAAGTCTGATCATAGGCGGATTCGAGCGCAATTGGGTCTGATCATAACCTCTTCGAGCGCACTTTTGTCTGATCAGAGGCGACTTCGAGCGCAATTGGGTCTGATCATAACCTCATCGAGCGCACTTGGGTCTGATCAGAAATGCTTTTGAACCCAATTGGGTCTGATCAGGGACCATTTCGAGCGCATTGTTTTCCAGTTTTTTGCTTTTTTTAAATGAGAGATGTTGGCTCTGGCAGGAGGCAGCCGTAAAGCAGCGTTCTGATCAGAGACTCATCTAATGTCCGATAGCTCTAATCAGAAAACAGGAGTCCAGCCGATAACAGAGGCCGGTCCCCTTCAGAAAAAACTTTGATCAACTGGAGACCACGATGTCTCTTATGGAAAGCTGTCTAAACTGATCCATTGAGTCAGAAATATACACTAAAAGGTACACTAAATAAATTTTGTTCTCAACAGTTGGGTTTCGTTTTCTATAGCAATACCTTTATAATTGACTTTTCCTTAGATGAATTAAATACTGCAAACATCAGTTTTTTTGAAATGAATATATTATAGCAAAATCAGAAGATTTTTAGAGTAAGTAAGGTCTGGGCAATGGTCTGAATTTGAATCTGATCAGAACTCATTCAGTCTAGAAAGTCTGATCAGAGATAATTTCGGTCTGGAAAGTCTGATCAGAGATAATTTCAGTCTAGAAAGTCTGATCAGAGGTAATTTCGGTCTGGAAAATCTGATCAGAGATAATTTCGGTCTGGAAAGTCTGATCAGAGATAACTTTGGTCTGGAAAGTCTGATCAGAAGCAAATTTGGGTCTGGACCTCAACCTGGGTCTTAACTGGTGACTCCTAATTGGTCTTCCTAATTCGCAAATTTGCAAAATGGCTACCTGTTTTGCACTTAATTACAATTTATGCTTTCTTCCATTCCTTTCTAATGGGAACGTTGTCAACAGGAATAGCGGAAAACGGCGCCCAATTGTCGTTGCAATACGCTTACAAAATTACTTCTGCAATTTCCTGGGCCAAATTACTCGAATAGCTTCTGTTTCGGTCCCCCCTGTTTTTTATGTCCCCAATCACAATATATGTGTTGTCATCCCGGGCTGACCATCCAGAGCATTCCAGTACTGAACCAGTGTAAATCCATAGACTGTATATAGAAATTTTTTACCCTTGTGCAGATTCTTTTTACCTGATTTTGATCTGTCCATTACTAATTTCATACAATCATCAGTTTAATTAACATTATTGTATACCTCTTGTCAGCCTAAAACCATTCTGTTCTAAATCTCTTTCAGCTCTGATTGTCAGCCTAAAATACACGGTTTTTAACCTGTTCGAGCGCTGATTGTCGGTTACACCACAGGCATATTCACGCCATTTTGCATCACACCAGAGGCAAATTCACACCATTCTGCATCACACCACAGCCATATTCACAACATTCCGCTTCACACTACAGGCATATTCACTCCATTCTGCATCAGACCACAGGCTTATTTACACCATTCTGCATCACACCACCGGCATATTCCACCACACACACGCACACACACACACATGCACACACACAGGCACAAACACACAGACACACACACACACATGCACACACACAGGCACACATACACACACACATGCACACACATGCACACACAAAGAGGCAAACACACAACTGCGCGCGCACTGCGAAAGGTTAAAAACAATTTTTTTAGGCTGACAACATTTGCTAATTGAAAAGACTATGTAAAAGAAGTAAATATACATTAAAAAGATTGAATCAAATGCATCAATTGCATCAATTGTATCAAACAGCATCAATTGCAAATTACAATAATAGAAGTAAGTTACGCCAGTTGCGAATAGAAGTAAAATTATAGCCAAATTTCGGATTCACCCACTACCAATAATTCACCCCCTACCTTAATTCCCCCACACCTTAATTCACCCTCCCCCTACCTTTATTCACCCCTACATTAAATCACCAACACCACTACGATTAATTCACCCCCTTTGACTGCACCTTTTTAAGTGACCCGGTACATCGTTATACACCTGTAAAGTGACCCGGGACATCGTAAATACACCTGTAAAGTGCCCCGGGACATCGTAAATACACCTGTAAAGTGACCCGGGATATCGTGAATACACCTGTAAAGTGACCCGGGATATCGTGAATACACCTGTAAAGTGACCCGGGACATCGTAAATACACCTGTAAAGTGACCCGGTACATCGTAAATACACCTGTAGAGTGACCCGGGATATCGTGAATACACCTGTAAAGTGACCCCGGATATCGTGAAAACATCTGTAAAGTGACCCAGGACATTGTAAGTATACCTGTAAAGTTACCCGAGACATCGTAAATACACCTGTAAAGTGACCCGGGACATCGTGAGTACGTACGCCTGCTAACTGACCCGGAAGGCAGAGAGTATACCTGCTCTGGTTATACAGTTATGCAAACGCACCCCGAACGTTCCCCGAACGTTCCTCGAACGCTCCCCGAACGCACCACGAACGCGCACCAGACGGATCCCGAAATATCCAGCATCAGTGAAAGTAGCAGCATGCACACAGTATAAAGTATGTATGTAGCTTTTTTAACTGGCAACGTGTCGTTACAGCAAAATGCATGCATTTTGCATGCTTTTCTGACATGCTTAGGATTTTCAATGTACTGTTTTTACTATGATGTTACTCTGAACAGTTTGAATAGTTTTTCTGTTTATTTTCTGGGCATAATGACCAACTTTTTTAATGTAAATAAGCTGTTTCAGTACTGGTTTTACAAGATAATATGGAGATACTCAGGTTAAGTACTGAAATACTCTGAGTGGTAAACCCGGGATAGCACGTTGCTTTGTAAAAGTAGCACGAGCCCCAGGGGGGAGGAGGATGTGGATCATGAGGAGGGGCAGAATCCATTCATACAGTACATTACAAACTCAATATGTTCCGTTTTAACTGCTTAGAGTCTAATAAATCTGGACGTTCATGAGTACGAAAACTTGTTCGCCAATGACACATATGACCGCTACTTGCAATGGGAGGACCCAGTCTACCCGTACAGCTCACCGTCGGTAAGTGAAATTTTTTCAAACTCATGTTAAAAAGGATCATGCATCATGGAATAAACCCGTTTGATTCTAATATAGGAAGCAAAGCAAACCCCAAATGGAAAAGAAGAGGAAAACTCAGTCTGTTCATATCAAAAAAATAAACCACAACAGAATCAAAATTTTATAAACCCATTATAAAACTAAAACTAAATAAAAAACAACGGAAAAAACTGACAGGTCTGAAATCCCACTCTGATTCTGGTGAAAAAAACTCAGGCAATTAATAAGTCTGATTTTAATAGTCGGAAAGAAAACTCTAGGAAATAAAGAAATACCATCCGTTCTGAATATCAGACAGATTTAGAGGGAATTAAACGTTCAAACGAAAAACCAAGTTTTAATTCTAATAGGACAGATACCACAAGCAGCAGCTTGGTTCTAATTGTACTGACGCCCCATAGGCAACAAAATGGTCAGAAATAAACCACTCTGATTTCAATAAAAAACTAGTCCACTAGGAAGGAAACTAAAAACTATCAAAAAATAAAACTGTATGAATTGAATAGGCAACAAACCCTAACAAAATTTAAACCCTATGCCTAAATGCAATATGAAACTACTCTCCACGGAAAAAAAACACATCATTTTGGGTCTAATCTGAAAGAGAATCTGAAAAGAAAACACCCAGTCTGATTGTAATGATTACATTACGTGACTCTGCTTGAGGTCACTTAGAACATCTGGAGTTTACTGAGAAACACAAAGTATTTCGGTGTAATATGTCAGATTTTCGATGTGGCTTCTGTAGAGTCATGTAACCATGCTGAAAACACGAAATGCGATCGTTTTAAGACGACAAAAGTCAACGGAAGGCAACTTCTGTCTAAGTAGCAACTTCTGGCGCTGCATACTTTTTGGCATTTTAAAAAGTCCACATGAGTGCTTAAACTAAAAGGAAATGAACACCGAGTCAAATAAAACTCTTCAAAGATAAACCAACACAATAAAGATCCAGAACGAGTCTAATTCCCCGCAGAACTAAAGGGATTGAAGAAAAAAGCAGTCTCTACCAGGAAATGAACCCCACATGAAAAATCCTCACATAAATCCCCCCATTTGATTCTGGTAGGGAAAAGAACTCACGCAAAAATAGGAGGAAAAACCGACTCTGACTTTAATAGCCGATTATTCACCGGAAACATAAACACAAACAAGAAATGATAATCTGATATTTTGTGGAAGTAAACCAAGCAAACTAATTTGAAATAACACATAATGGATATAAACAGATACACTGAGCGAGGTTTGGCGGTGAGTTGTCGTAACGAGTGCGGTGTAATGCGGTGAGAAAAATGATTTTCTATGCATATTTCTTACATCTTTTTGCGGTGAATGCGCCGAATGCAGTTAATTGCGGTCAAGTATTATTTTTCGCCGCCTTCTCGGTATTCCTACACAAACGGATCTTCGATACATGGGTTCGAATCTCTCACCTCCTCATGCTTTCAACTTTTTATTCCACCGCGTCAGCTGTACGGTACTTCTTTATATTTCTTATGAATTTGAGTTAGATTCGACAAACTTTCGAAAACAGTGAATTTTTTAAGAAATGCGGTGAATTTTTGTAAGAAATAAGGTGAAAAAATTTTTTCGCCGCGTTCACCGCATTCGCCGCATTTCTTATAATAATTTGCCACAAAGTAGTTGTGGTTTAATTTTGTAAGAAATGCAGTGATTTTTGTGGTGAAATTTTGTAACAAATGCGGTGGAATGCGTTGAGTTTTTTTGTTGTCGCATTGACCGCATTTCTTAAATTAATTTGCTAAAAAAGTCAAAGCGGTCAACCTTTGTAAGAAATACAGTGAATTGCTCGATGAACTTTGGCAAGAATTGCGGAGAAATCCGGCGACTTATTTTTCTCACCACATTCACTGCAATCACGGCTGTTCTTACCAAAATTCACCGCATTCACAGCATTTCTTACATTGATTTGCCAAAAGGTAGACGAGTTGATTTTTTGTAAAAAATGCAGTAAATTTTGCGGTATTTTTTTGTAAGCAATGCGGTCAATTTTGCGGTGCAATTTAATAAGTTATGCGGTGGAATGCGGTGAATTATTTTGTCATCGCATCGACCGCATTTCTTACATTAATTTGCCAAAAAAGTCTATGCGGTCAATTTTTTGATAATCTGACATTTTGTGGAAATTAACCAAGTGAGCTAGTTTGAAATAACACATAATGGATATAAACAGATACACGGAGCGAAGTTTGGCGGTGAATTTTTGTATAAAGTGCGGTGTAATGCGGTGAAAAAAAATTCACAGCGTATTTGTTACATCTTTTTGCGTTGAATGCGCTAATTGCTGTTACTCGCGGAGAATCATTATTATTCGCCGTCTTCTCGTCATTTTTACAAAAAATAAACTTCGATACATGGGTTTGAATCTCTCACCTCCTGCATGCTTTCACCTTTCTATTCCACTACGTCAACTGTCACGTACTTCGTGATGTTTATTGTGAATTTAAATCAGATTCGACAAACTTTCGAAAACATATGCAGTGAATTTTTTAAGAAATGCGGTGAATTTTTGTGAGAAATAAGGTGAAAAATTTTTTTTTCGCTGCGTTCACCGCATTCAAGCATTTCTTACATTAATTTGCCACAAGGTAGATGAGTTGAATTTTTGTAAAAAATGCAGTGAAATTTTTGGTGTAATTTTGTTAGAATGCGGTGCATTTCGCGATAAATTTTTATAAGAAATGCGATGGACTGCGCTGAGTTTTTTGTCATCGCATTGGACGCATTTCTGACATTAAGTTGCTAAAAAAGTCAATGCGGTCGATTTTGTAAGAAATACATTGAATTTCGCGATGAATTTTGGCAAGAAATTCGGCGAAATCCGGTGAAATATTTTTCTCACCACATTAACTGCAATCACGGCATTTCTTGTTAACATTCACAGCATTCACAGCATTTCTTACATTTATTTGCCACAAGGTCGATTAGTTGAATTTTTGTAAAAAATGCAGTGAATTTTTTGGTATATTTTGGTCAGAATGCGGTGAATTGCGCGGTGCAATTTTATAAGAATTGCGTGGAGTTTGGTGAATTGTTTTGCAATCGTATTGACCTTATTTCTTACATTAATTTGGTAAAAAAGTCAATGCGAGCAATTTTGTAGGAAGAACGGCCAAATCCTGTTAAATATTTTTCTCACCACATTCACTGCAATCACGGCGTTTCTTACAACAAATCACCGCATTCACCGTTTTCACCGGATTTCTTACAAAAATGAACCCAAAAACCAAGACCCGGGTAAAAAATGCCAACATGATTTCGGTACGTGCAAAATCTTCACGAAAATAAAACTTGATTTGATTCCAGCAGGATAAAAACCCCAACAAAATGAAGAGCGGTTCTGTCCACTTTTTTAAGAGGATAAAACCCCACCAAAAAACGTTCAGTGTCCTACTGAATAAGACAAATCCACAAAGAATTAATCTCCCACAGAAGATTTTGATAGTCAATTCGAACATGAAAGTCGTAACCCACTTCCCCTGACTGTTTATAACAGGAATTAAACAGCCAGAGAAATAAAATAACAGTCTGACTCTCATAGAAAACTAACCCTCCCCAGGTTTAGGTGCGCGACCCTAGACCACTCTGATCAAATTACCATTTGAGTCGCACACTGGTGGCGTGGTGTGACCCAAATTACATGTCTGGGAAACGCTTGAGTCGCACGTTGGTCTGGACAATGGTCGCACTACGGTCTGATCAGAGGGCAAAGTCTGGGAAATGGTCTGGACAATGGTCGCACTATGGTCTGATCAGAGATCAAAGTCTGGACATAAGTTGCCCAAAAATCTGACCACAGGGCACTAGCTGGCCATTTTTATTTGACTGCAGTTTCATACCACTGTTTTTGATGACTCAAAAGAAAAATTGCAGGCACTTCAAAACGATTTTTTTATATTTTTATCAATTAGTTTTGTCCTAACCTTGACAAGATACACTAAGTAATTCAATTTTAAGCTGAGTAGTATATTGATATCAATTGAATTATTTAAACAACTAACAACGGATTATAACGTGTATTCAGGAATGGTCTGATCATAGGACAAATTTTGGAGTATGGTCGGATCAGAGGGAGCGCTGGTCGCACTAGAGTCGCACCAAATTTTGAGTCGCGCCAATATTTTTGTCGCAAGATAGTCTAATCAGAGAGATTTGGGTGGCACGATGGTCTGATCAGAGGTCTTTTGGATCGCACTATGGTCGTACAATTTCTTGGGTCGCACTACAGTCTGATCAGAGGGCTTTGGGTCACACGATGGTCTCAAAAAAGGGCAAAGTGTGGGAGTGTGGCAAAAGGTCTGATCAGAGCGGTCTGGGGGCGCGCACCTAAACCTTGGACGCCAAAGCAAAATACCATAGAAAAAAATCGAAAAAAAAATTGAACTCTAACTTTTTTGGGATTCGAAGCCCCATAGAATTGAAATCACGGCCTGATTAGGCTCGGATATAAAACATCACAGAAAAATCCTCTCAGTTTTACTCTGGTACGAGAAAGTCTCGCATGCAAATGAAAACCATCCGAGTTCTAAAAGGAGTTAAACCACCACAAAAGAGATCACAGTGTAGTTCCAACAGCAGATAACCTCGCGAAAATAAACTCCAGTTCAATTATAATCAGTGATAATTCCACAGGGAAATAAACAACCAAAAAATCCGGTCTGCTTATGATGGGGAACAAAAAAACAAAGAAATAATTCCCCATCTAAAATCAATATGAAAAATAAACCCTTAGTGCAAGTTGAATCCACGCGGAAACAGATATCCAAAAAACTTGATTCTTTATGAAAGTAACTACAGAACCAAAACCAGCACTCGGGTCGAGATAAAATCGGAAAAATACGTAAGATAAGCGGTGAAAAGTTGGTTCTTTCACAGCAAATTTCGTACATAAGTTTGCGGTGAAATGCGGTGAAAGCAGTGAAATTATGTAAGTTCACCGCTAGAGTAAGCGGTGAACTTACAAAAATTTACCACATTTCACCGCTTACTACAAGGAACCGTTCTTGCACGGATTTGAGTCCCTCACCACCTGCATGTCACCCACTTCTTCGTTTTGAATTTATATCAAATTCACTCTAGTTTTTGTAAACATGCGCGTTGAGCTTTAGTAAGAATAGCGGTGAAGTTACAAATTTTATCGGTGAAATGCAGTGAAATGTGGCAATTTTTTGTAAATTCACCGCTCACTCTAGTGGTGAAATTACCTAAATTGACTGCTTAAAAAAAGTTTTAAAAAGATGTTTGATTATTTGTGGGTAAATTTTCCGACCGTCTCTTAATAAAAGTATCTTAACCTCATTGAACAAAAGACAATTCGAAGCGTTTCCTAAACGTTGATTTTATGTTATTTCACCACTAAATTGAGCGGAGAAATTGTGTAATTTCATCCCATTCACTGCTGATCTCATACAATTTTAACACTTTTTTCTAAGCGGTGAGTTTGCAATTTCACCACTAAGTTAAGCGGCGAGTTTATGTAATTTCATCGCATTTAACGCTTATTTTACATAATTTGGACACTTAGTTTCAAAACGGTGAATTTATATAGTTCCACCGCTAAATTCAGCGGTGAAATTATGTAATTTCACCTCTACCATGTGATGAAGGATTTTTTCACAGCATTCAGCGCCTGACTTAAAAAAAATTCACCGCATTCACCGCTTATCTTACAAAATTTTCCTCATTCACCGCTTATCATGAATAATTTTGCGTTAAAAGGCGTTGACACCTCGACCCGGGCAATTAAGTAAACCGCTAAGGAAATCAGACTACAGAATTTACTGATCAGAAAGAATACCCGAGGAAAAAGATTGATTACGAAGGAAAGAAAACCCCTGCAGAAACAAAGTTGCAGTCTAATTGCAATATGAAATCAGAGTACCACGGATTTAAACTTTTTTAGATATGAACCCCAGTCTCATTATAATAAAAAACCGCCAAAAAATAGCACTCTGCAGAAACAAACCCTCAGAATAATTATAATAGAATTTTGAGACCCTTTTGAAACTATAAAACTTTTTAAAAAAATCCATGAGAAACCTATTTTATTCCAAGAAAAGGCAATTCCTACAGGGAAAAATAAGCATGCAGTTTTATTTTAATAGGAGATAAAACAACGACAAGAGGAAAAACGTTACTGATATGAGCAACCAGTCTGATTCTGAAGAAATAAACCCCGATAGAGAGTAAAACCCGAAAACTTAAGCCTCAATTCTGATTCTAATGGAAAAAAAACGAAACAAAAAACAGACAAGCAGAGCTTTGTGCAATTTAAACCCTCACAAAAAATTAAAAAAAACAGTCGTAATCCGTGGAGAAACATTCGCCCCACAACAAATACCCTAACGGAAATATATCTCCAGTGCTATTCTAATTTGTAAGAAATTCCCACGGCAACAAAGCACTGCGGAAAAAATTTAAGCCTGGTTCAGAAAGGAATTTAACACCACCGCAGAAAAGCTGTTTCAGTCTACAAAAAAAATGAGAAACCCTCATTAAGATGAACCACCTCAGAATTAATCATATAGTCCAATTCTAACGGTAATCAAACACCCTCGTAAAATAAACCACCACAGTAAAAACTTCCATATAATTCCAATAAAAAGTAACCCCCATAAAAAGAATCTTTGGAATAAAAAAAGAAAACCAAAGTCTGTTTTAAATAGGAAAAAAATCCCCAGGGAAAAGGACACTCATGATATTATACAACTATGGAGCATGGGATATAAACAAGAACATTTAGATGATATATTAAAGTCGCATTGGTGAGGAAACTTGTAGGGTTTTCCCTTGAGTTTTTTCTGGGTAATTTGGGTAGGCTTCTTTGTGGGATCTAAACGAAACCCGCAAAAAAGTTTGAATAACATAGTTAAGAGTTCAGCTTGATTGAGATTACAAACTCTTCGGTTAGACCATTATGCGGGTCGCTCACGAGGAAGGGGGGTTGTTAATATGTGACCTAATAGCCATGGTCCGCTATTAAATGGGCCGCAATTTCACATGAGTCTGGCCAGAGCGCACAGTCGCGGACATGGTTTGACCAGAAATAATTTGGAGTTTGACTCCCACCAAAGTCGCGCAATTCTCTCGTGTTGCACAGTGATTCGTTAATAAATAACTCCAGCGTAGAAATTATATGTGAGAACGTAAATCTTAATGGTCCAATGGACTCAGTGTTTTGACTCGAGGGCACTTATGCCCGAGTGCTCTAGAGGGCTGACATGCAGGAGGTGAGCGGTTCAAATCCGTGTAAGGCCGGTAATTTGTAGTAAGCGGTGAAATATGGTGAATTTTTCTAAGTTCACCGATTACTCTTGCGGTGAAATTACATAGTTTCACCGTATTCCACCGCCGAATTATGTACGAAATTTGCGGTGAAAAAAAAACAACTTTTCACCGCTTATCTTACTTATTTTTCCAGTTTTCCTCGACCCGGGCTCCACAAGGCACTTGGGGGACTAAGATTTATGTTCTAGCAAATTCAGAGAACCGGATCTTTTCCGTTAGTGTCCCCGCCCCCCAGTACATTATGCACCCCCAGTTACAAAGCACGTGTCATCACATAGTAAATCATTATGTAAAAAAATGGCACGTGCGTCTGGGGGGGGGGGGGTGCAAATAATATGCACCCACTAAGCTGGGGGGGGGGGGGGGGAAGACACAAACAAAAAAGATCCAGGGATTCAAGGGGCAACAAATTACGCTCTCTTTCTGAAAACCACGGAGATAACTCGTGATGAATTTTGTTTTTCACTTGTAAATCGTCGTTTTTTAATCGTATTCATTAGACAAAAACGATCAAAGCCCTTACGTGTTTATCGTCGTTTTGTTCGTTACTTCGTCGTTATTTTTATGTAGGAAATGATCTTTTTTTCAAAAACGACAAAATAACGTGATCCCAGCTGGGATTTGAACCATTGAACTCCCGATATATTACCTGTTGCACTGACCACTATCAGGCCAAAGTGGTAAAACGATTCAATACAGAAAAACTAGTTCAAGAGCAATTAAACGACGAAAAAACGATCAAAAAACGACGATTTCTTGTGAGGAAAAAAACGACGTAAAAAACGACAAAAAACGACGAAAAGACGATCAGAAAACGAACGATTTTATGTGAAGAAAAAACGACGTAGGAAAAGACAAAAAACGACGAAAAGACGACCAAAAAACGACGATTTTATTTGAAGAAAAAACGACGTAAGAAACGCTAAAAGACGACAAAGAAACGATCATTTACACTTAAAAGACAACTTAAACGACGGAAACTAATGAAAACGACGAAAACGACGACAAAATGACGAAAACTACATTTTTTTTACAAAATATTGTCGTTTTTTCGTCGTTGTCCTCAACACGGGAATGTCTAAACATTACTTTTTCCAGTTTTGCTATCAAAAATTTGTCGAGTTCTTATTTGTCGTTGTGCCAATCTTGTTGTTTTGCGCGTTAATCTCACGTTTTTCTGTGGTTATTTATTTCAAGGATAATAATTTATTCTTAAAAACGACCAGGTATCTAGTTCTGTTGTTTTCGTGTTTGTTAGATTTTCATCAAGACTAAAATCCTGTGTGAATACGAAATGAGCACATTGAGCGAGGAACAAAAAACATGTGTCAGGGAGAACTCAACTGGCCAGTACCATGTCTGGGGTACAAGTGTCTACTTCACCAAGACAACATTCAGAGTCGAGGGTCAACGTCTCAGAGAGCGTAAGTCCAAGGAGGTTTTTCTTTCCTTCGACATATGTAGTTTCACCCCCCCCCCCCCCCCCCACTTCCGCGTCTGCGCATAGTATGGGCACCCAGTGAATTGGAACTTGGTATGCATTGATAAAAAACATGCAAAAACATGGTAACATCTTGACATGGACCTTTCTTCATCAAGATAGGTACGGACTTGAATAGCTGCGCATGGGTATGAAGAATCAATATGTTTGAAGGTGCTCCTGGAACAAGAAAAAAGAATCTTCAAATCTTGGATGCCATATAAAAATCATATATGGAATTCTTGGCAACCATAGCAACATCATCTAAGAAAATTTTGTATGGCCTGTATGGGACCATATATGGTTATTGGATATGGTTCCCAAGAAAGGTCAACCCGGGAACAGGAAAAAATAACCATTTAACATGAAAGATTAACTAAATTTGGCATGGAATCATAGAATTAAGCAAGAATTTTCAAAAAATGTCGGAAAATGTCAACAAAATTTACCAGCAAATCTCGTAATGCTTTTATATCACCCAGTAGACCCCCCCCCCCCCCCCGTGAACAAACCTCCTCCCTCGACAGATTTTTTCGAGGAGGGAACAGCTCTAAATTAGGATTGTTTTGTTACCTGACTGTTTCAGGCGTATGTATTAGCTCCCTCTGTTTCATAAATGCAGATGGCCATAGAGCAGTTATAAACTCAAAAGAGGAGGAAAAGTTCATATTGGAACAGATAGACGACATATTTGTAGAAATTGGACTCACAGTGTCTGATAGTTTGGAAAACGATGAGCTGGTTTGGGATCACAATGCCAATGGAATCCAGACAGACCAATTACAATGGTACAATGATGAACAACCCAGATTCAAAGAGCCCAACTGTCTTGCCACTGATTGTCGTAAGTAACTTTCTCAGGTTCAGATGCCGGACCAAAAGGAACCGGCCTCAATTAGAACGCATCAGAACGAACTGACCTCTGATTAAACCGTGCCAGACCAATTTGACCTCTAGTCGGACCCAAATCAGACCAATTTCAAAACTGGTGATAATGATTCAGTTTATCAGTTATATCATTTTTTTATCTGTCAGGGTCACAAGTTAGTTTTGCTCTTTCGTTTTGTTGCTCATGTAGATAAATAATTTTGCCGACATGAAAAAACTAAGTTTTTTTTTCATCCCAGTAGACAAAGTGGATGTCACAAGCCTTCCCAATCTTTTGAAGGAGGCTCAAAATGATATTTTTCTGAAAACGACAAATTTTTTGAGTTGTTAGTCCAACTCGATATATCCTGTTCTTTCCCTTCAATATAATTATGATCTAAAAGTTAGGTTAAAAATACAATAAAACCTCCACAGAGCATATAAAGTATTTTTTTATTGATTTTTTAGATCACCAGGGTCCTACAGTAGCCCAGGAATCATTGCGATAAAAAGACAATTTCAAATCGATCGACAAAAAGGATGCTTATTCAAACACAAGTTCAACCTAAGTTTGCTAAAAACAATATGTTAGAAGGTTGAGAGAGAACAACCTAATGTAATTTGTTCAAAGATTTAAAAGAAGCTCTACTTGTTCAACGTAAACTTGGCGAGAGAAATGAAGCCTCGAGGGAAAAGAAAGAACGTGAGAACGGGATATAGGAGCTGTCTGAGATCCAGAGCTTAAGACCAGATGGTGTCAATGGGTAGCACTCTAAGCTTGCAAGTACGAAATGCTGGTTGGAATCCAGTACTGGTCCATTTTCCCAATAGTTGCACCTGCATAGAACCCCTAACGCAATACTTTGCATAATCAACATAGACAAAGTTATGTTTAATCGAAACATTTTTCTCCTCAATCGTAAGTTATCTTCATATCTTTCAGCTTTTCGTAGCACAAAACTTTATAATATTTGTCAGCTTTCACAGGGGTCTTTTCCAGGTGAAATGAAGCATCATCTTTTTATCAGTTCTGCTCTTGAAGATCAGGAGATCATAAGATCAGGTGTGCAGGGGAACATTAGATATGAAATTTAACGTTTTGTTTTCTCCAATGTGAAAGGGATCGATAAAGAGTAAACTTTTTGCATTGTCAAGAAAAGGTTTTGCTCTTCTCTGGAGAAAATGGCACTGGGTTCTAATCGTTGCACCCGTCGTCAATCTAGACACTTTTAGAGTTCCTTTAATCTTGAGCTAAGGTTGAAAGAGTCCAATTAGGGTATGTGCATTCCATCCAATTCTGCGAATTCTTCTCATCAGTAATCCAATTGAAAAGAAGTGTAAATTTTTCCTCTCACATGAAGGAACATTTTCCACGGGCAAAATAAAGATTTTGAACATTATGGATATGAAAATTTTAAGTTTAAGGAAACGTACAAAAGTGTGTATCTGCCGGGGAGCTTGTGTATGTGCATATGTGTATGTATGTGTGTGTTTATGTGTGTGTGTGTGTGTATTTGTGTGTGTGTCTGTGTGAGTGAAGGTGTGTGAGAGTGTGTTTGTGTGTGTGTCTTTGTTTGTTAGTGTGCGTAGGTGTGTGTGTGTGTGTGTCTGTGTGTGTATTTAGTATAAAACTCTGACTAGAACATCAGCGGGGGGACAGACACTTTTTGGCACGGTGATTTTCTCGGCCCAACAACAACGGGATTGGACAAAAAGTATTTGAGAAATGGGGTCTCAAAAATTTTTGTTGATTTTTTGTCTCTAATGGATGTAAGTTATTGCGAAACATGTTTTGTGGGAGGAAAAAATGTCGGAAACACTTTTCAAAAATTGTATTTTTTAGCCCCTAGGGGGACATTAATTTTTAAAATTTTTGGATACGGTGTCAAAAAGTTTTTTTGTCGAATTTCTGCCTATAATGGATCTGAAATCTTTGGACCATGTTTTGTGAGCAAACAATGTTTTCGGAAACACTTTTCGATAACAAAACTTTTTTTAACCCCTAGGAGGATATCAAGTTGCAAAATTTTTTGAAAAAATGGTGTCTAAAAACTTTTTCGAATTTCTGTTTTAATGGATGTCAAATGTTGTGAAACATGTTTTGTGAGCCAAAAAATTAGCAACACAGGACAATTGCGAAGAATTCGCAGCAGTATATACATCAGTTCAGAAGTGTTTTTGGAAGAAAACTTTCGAATTGCACAAGTGAAGCCGTTTAACTATAATAGCCATACTTTAACAGATTTCAATTCCCTCGACGGTTTGAGAAGTATGCCTTCCCCCTGCATCACTGAAGCGGAGTCCCAACACACACACATACCGCACTGTAAAAGAAAAGTTAGAATTATAATTTGGGCCTGACGAAGTTCTGTCATTTGAAAAAGACCCCAGTATTCTTGGTTTTAAAGGACTGAAAGATATTTCACATCTTGGGTTTATTAATATGGGCTACGGGACAGAAAATGCAGGCAACTCTTCGAACCGACCTATTGCAGATTTTCCAGTTGATATCACTTGCGGATCACAAATTGATATAACGAAACATCAGAATGTTGGTGATGTGAGAGCTCTGGTAAAAAAAAGTAATTTTGTCTAAAAAAAGTTTTTGAAACGTTCGCATTAACACAGTGTCACCCTTACACCGTAAGTCCTACACAAATTTGGATTGCAAGCGAATATTATCAAACATTCATAACATTCAGGTCGACATAGGAAACGAAACTGGCAAGCTAATTCCTTTGACTGGCACCGGAAAAGTTTTCATCAATTTAAAATTTTTAAAAAAAATTGAAATGGAGGCGTACTACAGCAATCACGCATCTTAATGCCCCATCACGCATCTTGATGCCAAATTTTCCGGAAACTACAGACAAAGAGACGGCGGCATTGGAGCCCATGCTACAGGTATTACCGCGATACCTACCAGTGCAGCCAATGAAGACTTTATATGCAAAAGATCCCGTTGAAGCGTTCCAAAAAAAGCAGCAACAACCAGAGAAAGTGTGGTCAGACGAGAGACCTGATTTCAAAAAAAATCAGAACGTTTTGTGAAAGGAAAAAATTCATTTGTGAACAAGTCACGAAGTCAGCTTTTGCTGAGGGAAAAATTTGATCGCTACAAATCATCATTCACAAATACTTAGAAAAAAAGTGGATTTCGACTTATTCTAGCGAATTTCCCAAGTTTGTAAATATTATAAACAGTTGTTTTAGTTGGGTTAACCAACTTGCACCACATGAAACTTTCAAAAACAATAAAAATTTCGCTTTTTCCAATATCCCTCGCATTTTCAACAGAAAAGTGCAAACCAAAATACTAAGAAAGAGACCAGGAGCCAAGCCAGACAAAATATTTAGGGAATGTGTAAGAAACAAAACTACACAGAGGAAGTCTTCACTGTATTCAAGCTGCCAACCTCATTCCACGAACGCATAACCTTACAGATGCCAACAACGTTAAAAATGAAGGTAAATTCAATGAATCACAATTAGCCAAGAGAACCTCCTTCCTGTCGAAGACGAAACATGAAAATTCATGAAGAATTTGCAATTGAATTCATATCAAATGTATATGCGGTTTTTTTACCGATGACACCATTGCCAAACTTCGATATAAACTGGCACAACCATTGCAGTTAGAAGGAGACTGCCAACTTGCCCTAGCTTCAGTGCCATACCCATTAAACATCAACAATGAAAACTCAGCTAGATGCGTATTTTAACTCTGGCACTGAACTTGATTTTTCACTTAGCAGCATATGACAATTTTGAAGATTCCAAACGGTATATCCAACATTTCACAAGTGCTTTTGTCCTTTTGGAAGAAGTTTTTTGAATTGCACAATTGAAACTGTTTGACTAGGACTGCGACACTGTAACACAAAATTTAGTTTTATATTTTGGGTCTAATGAAAAATTGTCTTTTGAAGACGAAGAGGTCCCGATTGATGTGAAAGATCTGGAATCAAAAACCATTGAGTTTGAAAGACGTTGTGTGAAACGTTAGCATTAAAACAGTGACACCCCAAGTCCTACAAGATTTTGGATTACACGCCAATATTATCAAATATATAGAACATCCAGGTTGACATAAGAAACGAAACTGGCAAACATATTCCTTTTACTGGCACCGAAAAAGCTATAGCCAGTTTAAAATCCGAAAAAAAAATGAAATGGAGGCATGCTACAGCTATCAAGCATCTCAATCGATGCCATATTTTTCCGGGAAACCACAGACAAAGAAGCAACGGCTTCCGAGCTTTTGCTGCAGGTACTGGAAGAGTATCTCTGCCATTGGCATTATGGGCGTGAAAAATTGGTCGTGAATTATGTGTTTCGCAAGCACCGGAGTTGACCAAACGAAATTCAGCTAAGCAGCCATTGAAAAATACAGTCGACAAGGCAGTTCGTGAGTAACCGGCTGGATTTCTTCAATCGAATATTGCAACTGGTCCTCAATTAATCAGAAAAACGCGTCCAAAAAGGAGTCGTCTGGATTTTATCGCGAGTGACAAAAGCGAACTAATATTTTAATATCATCTGAAGCCACTCACAGTCCTTCAGACTCACCTGACAAACCAACTTTACTAATAACATTTCATCAATCATTTAAGCAAATAACAGGACGGCTTTATTCGCGTTCAGCATCATTATTGGAATTTGAGATTGTTGGTGACCGCATCAGTTTTATCGATCCGCAAAAATTTATCTTTTGACCATGTGTCGATTACTTCAAACCAATGGAATGGTTTTTAACTACACACCTTGAGAGGCTAACGCCAGTTACCCTCAAACTTTGCTATCAATATCCTTTACTCGCTTTTCACCAACTCTGCTGTTTCTGCAAACGGAGTCAAAGTTTCAAAACCTACTGTATATTATGCTGACAAACGTTTCATAGAAACCCACTTCTTTCACTGGACAGCAGCGAAAAAATTATAACTGAAGTGTCAGGGATACAAATGTGAAGAAAACCCCGGCGTTTTTGCAATCGCAATATCAGGTATGAGAAACAGAACAGTACGACAACTGACCCAGTTAATTTTATATGGAAAGTTGGCAGTAGAAAAATTTGGTTAGAAGAGTTGAGATACCCACTTCAACGAGAAGATCCCAATTTGACTGTGCTGTCATGAGTGAAGAAGCATTGAAAAATACAACAAGTTAAAAATAGATGAGGCTAAAATTTTTAACAAGAAGATGCCGATGTAAGATAACCCTGTTGGAGCAACTGACAAAATTTTTTTGAAAACTCTGGCGATTTACTAATACAAAGAAATCATTACCAAAACCTTCCTGGCCGCAACAGGTCATCAAAGCCGGAAACATGAGGTTAATTTGACCAAAGATTCAATCAGAAGACTCAATTTTGCGTTATGTGTTGGAACAGCATTCATCGGTACTAACACTGCTAATCTATTCCCTTATCAAAAACTAGGTTTATGAGAGATACCCATTTATCAAAATGGTTTTGCAACGGCTAGAACTCCAATGTCAACAACTGATGTTAAAATGTTCTAATAGAATTCCATGAAATTATTGCCGTATGTACAGTATGAGTTCGCTAAGTTATTTCATGGTATTTGATCTTACCAGTACTCAAGAGGCAACTGATGACTTCACTCAACCCGAGCTCACAAATTCATCATTGTCTGTTGAACTCAAATTCGATACAGCGTTAGCTCCTTACGTTGATTTTTCAAGTCTTGGAGAACAATTCTCTACAATCTACATTGACTACTCAGCAAAAAACTATCCAAAAATGTTCTCCCATTGAACAGTTAAAAATGGACGAAGATCAAATTCTGCTTCAAATCAAAAAGTGAAAGCATTTGCAATTTAGGCTTCATGGTGTTTTTGCCGCAGCTTATTACCCCTCGGATTTGCCAGTAAAAAAATTCATAATTGTAAAAACATTACGCTACCGTTCTGTTGGAACCCACCGGGTAGCGGTAGCTAAACGATATGCATATCTCATGTTAATTCCTGCAGATCCCTTGGAATTACCAATAACCACCTACAAGCATGTTTTCTCCCGGCTATAAACGTGTAATTACATGAAATTGATGATAGATATTGTGGAACACAGACAAGACACTTAATCTCTATTTCAGTCTTCAGTGGCAGCGGCTTTGGAGCTCTGGCTTCAGGTATTGGAAGAGTATCTCTGCCATTGACACGCACTAAAGAACCAATCAAAAGACTCATTGTTGCGTTATGGAACAGCATTCATTGGTACTAACAGTGCTAATCTATTCCATTCTCCAAAATTTGGTTTAAGAGAGATAACCCTTTGTCAAAATGGTTTTGCAACGGCTGGAATTCCAATGTCCACAACTGATAACAAGAGGTTATACTATAATTCAATGAGTTTATTGGCGTATGTAGAAAACGGCCGGAGAATGAATTCGCTAACAGATATATAATCGTATTTGATCTGACCAGGCAACTCATGACTGCATTTATCCAGAGCTCACAAATTCATCATTGTCTGTTGAACTCAAGTTCGATATAGCGTTTGCTCTGTACACTGAATTTTGATTTCGTGGAGAAAAAATATCTACAGCTTGCTCAGCAAAAAAAGGCATCCGAAAATATTCTCCCAATGAATGGTTAAGAATGGACGAAGATCAAATTTCACTCCAAATCAAAAAGTGAAAGCACTTGCAACTTAGGCTTCGTTGTGTTTACGCCGCAGTTTATCAATCCTCGGATTTGCCAGTAAATACAATCATAGATGTTAGCTCATCACGCTCCCGCTGGTTGGCACTAGCTAAACGATATGCATATCTCATTTTATTTTTTGCAGATCTCTTGGCATTACCAATAACCACCTACAGGCATATTTTCTCCCGTCAACAAAAGAGCAAAAACATGAAAATGATGATGAATATTATGGAACATAGACGAGATACTCAACCTCCATTTCAGTTTCAGACTCAGAACTTTGTTGTTTGCCTTGCATAGTTTTGATCATTGCTTCTAGACCAAAAAATGTCCATTTGTACCTTATGTGAATGAGTTGTAACTACTTTTCTCTGTAAAGCTAATGGAATGAAAAGGAATTAGGTTTTCAAAATTACCACATTTTAAATCTTTGAGTTTTTAGAATACTAAAGTTTTGGCAAATAGTTTGAAGTCTGCCGAACAAAACTCACTTGACCACTCAGTAAAATATGCATAATTTAGTAGATGGAAGCGGAATGCTCGCCAAGCATTAACTGACAAAACCGTCTCACAGTCACATTGGGATTTTTACAAGAATGTCTGCATTTTGTAGAAGTAGCAATTGTGGTGCTGTGGTCATGCTCTCGATGCATGATGTAGGATAATATTTCCTGGTTTAATTGAATGAAGAATGAATTGACTTCGGCATATACTCCACAGCAAATTGTAGTTGAAAAATAATAGAACCCCGTTCAAAAAATTTTTTGAGTAGGCAAAACAAGTAACTTGATACAGTTCACAAGACAGGCAATTGTCGCCGGAACAGACAAAGAATCAAAAAAATTATCATCGTGTTTGCCAATTTTGTATATAACATATCAGCGATTAGAACGAAATGCGCAAATTTCCACAGATAACCGTAGGCATAATTCTCTACCGCAGAAATTTCCGATTTCTGACAAATGGTGCATTTGAATGGTTTCGGAATTTCATGAAATGTTCGGGACCAGTCTCGTACATAACGTCAATCATTTTAATGATTAAAACAAGAAAACTAGTTGACTAATGAATCACAGAAGACATTAAGCAACAATGAAGCTTCATTTTGTTCGCAAATTTGGTTGACTGTGTTTTTAGTTTTTGGTTTTTTAGCACGGTTTATTAGTGACTTTCCCCATTAATTTCGCAAGAACTTTAATTCCTCAATTGATTCGGGTTTTAGAAGAGAGGAAATTAATCCAACAGGTGTATCAATCGTTCAATAAAACAACAAATCGAATTGACTTCCCATGTTGACGGAGTAATTTTTCTCATTGAACTCCCAATTAACCTGCTCGCTCTCACGCTCGAATATTTGCAGTGATAGATAAATACCACTAGTATTGTAAATTGTGTCAGCAAACCTCATAAACTGTTTTTCGCTCATTGAAAGATTCAAATGGAAGTCGCTTTTTCAGAGTTTTTAGTAAAAATTGCTCCAATTATTTCAAACTGACTGATCTGAAATATATGCGCAGAATCATATGACTACAATCAACAGAGTCCAAAATTCATTGTCAACAAATCACACCATCCGACGCCTTCCTGTTTGGACAGTGCAACACCTGAACAAACCAAGATTTGCCCTGAAGTGGCGCCAGTGTTCTTTCAATGTATGTACAAAACCAAAGCTGTAACTGGTTAAATACCCACTCATCAAAGCAATTAAATTTTTGCTTGCTTAGTTTACTTGCTTATATACAAAATGCGCTGCCGACGCGTGCATATCTGAACAGTGCTATACTTGAACAAACAGAACTTTATCGGCGCCAGTTTTTCTTTAAAGTGTAAACAAAACAAGGAAAGCTGTAGCTTGTCCAATATTTAACCATCATAAAAGTTTTTTGGTTTTCGTGAAGATGGAAGTTCCGAAAAAGAAATTTGGCTTGGGAAACTTTAAAAAGTTCACCATGCTGCCAAACCTCTTCAATGGCTTACTTATCCAAAGTATTTCAGCATCTTCCACTCACTGATGCAACACCTAGGCGCTAAGCATTAAGTACCAACAGACAAAATTAAAGTCATTAGCAAAATTTTATCGTCAACAATGGATAAGCTGCTTCAACATAGGGAAGCTGTTTTATACATTACAAGAAACTCCCGATCACTCATAGAGATTCCCACATTCGGATATGACGTAACAGTATTTTCAGACATGACGCAAAGAATACGCGTTCTTCATCACAAACAAATAACGAAATCATTCTACATTACTCTTAACATTCCGCCGTTTCTCAGTTCTTATTTATTGATTTTGTTAGCTAGAGTTCAATTTTCTCCAATTTGAGAGTAATTGTTCACCCTTTTTTTTGATAACCTAAATTCGTTTGCTTTTTCACTGCCAAGATATCGTTTCTGAAAACCGATATTCAATTTTTTGTTACAAATCATATACTGCTGAAATTTCTCTTATTTGAAGATTTTGGCCGCTGAGTTCTGAAACTAAAAAAAAATAAACGGTTGGCAAACTCGAACTAAGATTTGTACGTGCCACAATTACAAGAAAATTTCATTGTTGAAGGAAAACGATGACAAAAACAGAGGTCTATGGCGCAGTGATAACAGCTTTATTATCCCTGTATGTTATATCAAACCAATTGTCAAATACACACAGCCCATTTTTTCAGTATATTTTAGCACGGTATTTTTCAGCTGACAAAAACGCTCGAAAAAAAACTCAGCAGTTACTTATCCTCCGCGTTACTATGGTTGCATCACGCCTAGTAAAACAAAAATGGAAGAGGATCTAACGAAATTATTGAAGAAAACCAAAAAACTGTTCAAAGATTATGACAAAAATTGAATCGAAATTAGGGTAAACCAGCTCGGGTAGCTGCCAAAAGAGAAGCAGATATCAGAATTCTGGGTCTTTGATCAGTCAACTCAACTGGATAATCTTTAAACAAAAACGCCTGAAAAACAGATTCCCTTACTGTTGACCAATTTCTTAGATGAAAATGACACTCCACATAAGTCATTGTTAAGCTCCAGTGAAGAAGGCTATGAAATTCTCTCTTCTATAAAAAACATTTTGTTAGTGTCTGTAAGTGCTTTTAGTTTTATATTTATATCGTTTTGAAAATTAAAAAAAATTTTATGCAATATTTTCGTTGATCATCTCCGAACACAATTTGAACCAAAACCTATCATTTCTTCACTTTTAGCATAGCTCTATTCCGCACTGAATGTAACTATAATCCGCAAGCAAGTTATTTGTAATCCCCTATTATGCCCAGTTCACTGAGCGCTTTTGTGCATCTAAAAGTCGTCTAAAGTTTAATAACACACCAAATAGGGCCCAGTTACATCTGCCAAAACGTTTTTGAAACGGAGGTCGACAAAAAACATGAATGTTTCGCAGCGTAATTTGCGGTCAACATATCATCAATCGCTAAAGATGAATGGAATGGTTTCTCATTGAAAACGATATTTCTTCTCGCTATTTTTGTGCTATATTCTCTTGCTTTTATTTTTTTCATTTCAATTGAGATTGTACAACATATTGGTAAAACTAAACTTAATTGAGACTTAACATGCCAAAACACCAGTCAAAAGACACTTGTGATTAGACACTCGCGAATTGAATCAACTCAAATGAAAAAGTTTTATTTGTTAGTTTTATTTAGAAACTTCTCATTAATTGAAGTAAACAAGAAAAAACAGTTCTCTTTTCAAATGTGACTATTTGCCCGGAAATCCCTCTAAATTATCTCGGTGTTTATCTGTGAATAGACTCTTGTCAATGAACGCAAAGTCATATTGAGTTAACTCAACCGTAAAAGTTATATTTTTTAAAATCAATTGGAACGCCTTCAACAATTTAAATTAACAAGAAAAAAGCAGTAACACTTTCAGATGTTGTGATAACCCTGACTATAGGGTATAATCGTGCTGTGAATCCACGTAGATTTAGATGTATGGATTCGAGGTGCGAATCCAAGCTTCCAAAGTTAAATGAATTGTTACTTTTAGAATTAGCCACAATCGCGGTGCGAATGTAGGCAAACTAAATGAGGTTGGATTTCTCCTTCAAATCCGCTAGGATTTTGTCTAGTGGAAAAAAGATTAGATTACGAACAACTGAATTCAGTAAGGAGATTCAAAAGAATGAATAGTTGAGTAAAAGTGAGAGGTGTGAACGGTATGAAATAATGACTTTTTAGTCGGCGGTAATTTATAGTTATTTTAACAATTACAGATTTGTAACAATTCAATAATTTAACAATGAAAGTTTGAAACAGTTTTAGTTTAAATTTGGTTCACCGCATCAAATACACTCATGCTAACTTCCCTAGCGTAATCTTCATAATTGTACTCTTCAGGAGACCAAGTTCCCACTGGTGGTGGTGCAGAGGGGCTTGCAATTGTCAGTTCATAATCTGTATCAGGAACTGGCGGCTGTGTAGCTTCTTCCTGAAGAATTGTCTCAATCACAGGATTTGTTCGTTTCGGTTTCTTGGAAACCGGAGCTGTTGAGTCGTCACTGACCGAATTGACCGAACTTTCAAATCCGTAATACTCTGGGGCTCGTCGGTTTCGTTTGGTGCTGGTAGTTGATGGGGATGTGATTGAAGACGTTACTGAAGGGGCAGCAACAGACGATGCATTCGATGTATTCAGGCTCACCGATGTGTGACGTGACCGTTTTCCTCCGGCTTGGGGCTTTCGTCGTTTTCTTGCCGACATTGCTTTCGATATATTGCTATTTGCAGATGACACGCCCGATGCTGCATCTGACTGTGTCGGGCGGTGGCGAATTTTGATCTCCCCGCGAAACTTTTTCTTTAAATCCTTCGTGTGCTGTGCAATTTTTTCTTCCGTTGTTTTTTCGTATGGTAGGGGTCTACGTTGCGCGTATTGCCATAAATCGGTGTTCCGTTCGGCGCGAGTACCGAATTTAGCAAAATCGCTATTGCGAACACTAACTTCGGGTACTCCTGGTTCTTTGATGACGGTTGTCGTATCCGATGTACGAACAACCGTACTTCCTGGAGCCAGTGTTTCCCAAAGACCGTGGAGGTCTCTTTTTGATCGTTTAGTCACCTTGCGGGCGAGCTTCAAGTCCAGTGACTGTTCCGATCTGGGGATGGGATTATTTAATTTTGGGTGTAATATGAAGCGAGAGACAGATTTGTTGTGTTCGCCGTTGTAGCGGCGTCCGGCGTCAACTTGGGCTCTTTGCATAGCCTCTTCAATCAGAATGTCGCTTCTGTCTCCCGTCACCCATCCATTGTCGTCTAGGTAGTCCTCAACAGGGACAGTATCGGCGTCTAAATAGTGGTGAAGAATGTTTTCATATGACAGATTAGATGATTTAGGTGTTGTACTTATATTACTTAGTGGTGTGTTTGGCTTTCTTCCGAAATGTGCTTGGAAAGGTGTAACATTTGTAGTCTTTTGTTTACAAATACGTAATTGATATACAATTGACTTTATTGCTTCTTTAATTGTGAATGTTTTATTTCTATTGTCTAATTTCATGCAGCCTAAGCGTCTTTTAATTGTTTGTATCAAATGCTCCACTAAACCTATGGCTCTATGATCGTTTACAGGGGCAGGTAGTATGTTAATATTATGTTGTTTGCAAAAGTTTTTAACTTTATAACCTATTAAACATCGCGCTTGATCTAGTCTAATATTTCGGGGAACACCGTGGATTTGAATGTAATCATCTAAAAATTCTGGTACATTTGGTCCATTTGCTTTATCAAATACTTCTACAGAAGGATATTTGGAAAAACGATCAATACATGCAAGAAAATAGATATCTCGATCTTTTTCATTGGTGATGGGACCTCCAAAGTCAATTTGTATTTCTTCATTCGGTTCTGTACATGGCAATAAAGGTTTCCATTTAGACGCTGGAATAACAGGTTTAAGATTCTTACCAATATCAGTGCAAGGCTGGCACGTGGCCGCTTCATTTAAGATTTCGGGGTGCATGTACGGCCAGAACGCGTATTGGCCAAGCGTGATCATCCCCAAACTTCCCGGGTGGGTTAGATGGAGGTTTTCCAGTACCGCGTCTTGTATGGCATGGGGAATCGCCACACCCTCGTCTACACAGACGCATCCTGACCGGACGTGCAAGTCTCGCCAGTACGAGAATAGATACGGGTTGACTTCCTTGCATCTCTGGGGGTCATCTTGAAGTATGCAATCCCGTACCTCCTTCAGAACTGCATCTTTGCTTGTCAGTACTGCCAGGAAGCCTTTTGTGAACAACTGTGTCAAGTTGTTCTCAAACACCTCTTCTTTGGACAATTCTACACTAGGGGAAGGGTGTCCGTCATTTGAGGATCGAGTCGTTCCTGAATTTGGAGTAGATTGAAATGTCACTCGGCTGTGAGTAGGGGGAGTTTGCGGGTTTCGGCTGTGTGAAGGAGAGCTACTCATTTTGTGGTTTTCGATTACGTGGATATGAGTTTGGTTTGATTTAGTATTTAATTGTGGCTGGATTTGAGTTGGATTTGTACTGGTATTAGAATGAGTTTGCAATTGTGCTGCGTGTGCAGAGTATTTAAGAAGCAACTGATTTGTATTTCTATTAATGGCAGAAAGCAAATTGGAATAGTTTGTTGAGCGAGGATGTGAGGCACGTGTGGAATGTGTGTTAATGACGCTGTTAAAGTGTTGTGATTGGCAGGTTTGTGGTGTGGTGTTTACATAAATTGCTGCAATTGCGTCACGAATGCGGTAATTGTTGCTACCGCAAATTCCTCGTCATATTTGTTTGTAACTTTTGCTTTTTGATTCGGTTGGCGAGAAATATAATCTACCAGCCCCATTTTTGCACCAGGAATATGTTCAATGTTAAAGTCAAAGGGTAAAAGACGATCAATCCAGCGCGTTAATCTACTATTATAAGATTTATTTGATCTATGTTCTTTCATAATTGAAAGTAATGCTCGATGATCTGTGATGATTGTAAATGATTTGCCAAATAAATAATATTTGAAATATTCGACGGACCACACAACACCTAGTAATTCAAGTTCATTAATGCTATAACGTTCCTCATTAGAGTTAAGGAATCGAGATGCAAATGCAGCTGTATGCCAACCTGTAGGTGAACGTTGTTCTAATGCTGCTCCTAACCCTGCTCTAGAAGCATCGCATTTGATCCGCGTTTCCAAGTGAGGATTGTAGTGTGTGTTTTCTGTGGCGTTTGCTACTCTATTTTTAATTGCTTGGAAATGTGTGACATGTTCAGTGTTCCAAATGAATTTTGTGTTCTCTTTTAATAATGGACGAAGAGGATGACATAATTGGGATAAGTTAGGAATAATTTTTCCAAGGTAGTGTACAGAACCTAAAAATGATCGGAGTTGTTTTAAATTTTTAGGTACTGTTAGTGATGCGATTGCCGCTGTTTTTGACTCAAGTGGAGCTATTCCAGATTGACTGAATTTATGTCCCAACCATTCTATTTCGGTTTTTGCAAAATGACATTTAGGTAAGTTGATTCGTAGATTATCCTCATCTAGTTTCTGTAAGCACTGATAGACAAGTTTTAAGTGGTCTTCTTTGGACCCACGGCTAACTACTATAATGTCATCTAGAAAAAAGTAATCATTTTTTAGTCCGACTAAAGTATTGTCCATTACTTTATGGAAAGCTGCTGGCATATCAGTTAAACCGTAGAAACCTGTAATGAAACGATATGTTCCCGTTCTCTCACCGCTAATAATATTAAAGTTACAATGTCTGGCCGTTTCCGGGTCTAATTTAAGTTGACTGTATGCGTACTTCAAATCCAGTGTGGAATAATATGCTGTTTCTTGTGATGCGGATGTATTCAAGTTTTGTTGAATTGTGTCAATTAAATTATCAATATTTGGCATTTGATATTTGTTTTTGTGAATAGACTTTGAATCTTTGAAAATTTTTGAATCTAGAGCTAATTTAACTGTTTTATCTCTTTTAACTGTAATGACTATGGGTGAGATGAAATTTTTGTCAGAACAACTGTTTAATTTTATGATGTGTTTTTCATCAAGTAATTTTTTAAGTTCTATATTAACTAGTGGTTGTAAATTAATAGGTACTCGTCTTCCTTTTTGATGAGTAGTTGTAAATTCACTATTAAATGTTGACTTTACTGAATGTTTTAAAGATTTACCGACACGGGTGATGAGTTCAGGAAAGTCAAAAGAGATCTGCCTCTTAATTGGGCATTGATTTTGATCAATGTTTGCCACTTGCTTTGATTGGATTACTGAGAAACCTAGCTTTGGGAAAAGGTCTCGTCCAATGATCGGTCGGTGACCATCTTCAACGACTGTTACATCAACGTCTGTGGCTATCCAGTCATTACACTTTATTGATGTCTTGATTATACCTACTATTTTGATTATATCATTGGAGAAAGTTTTTAAATCGTGTATTTCAGGAGACTGTATCCAATAGCTATCTTTACATTCCGATACCACTTTGTCCGCCAGACTTTTGTTAACGATCGTACAAACACTTCCTGAATCCACCAATGCTTTCGTGCTTGTATTTCCAACTCGAATGTCCAAATTTACGGGCTCTACCTCACGGGTGTCAGTTTTATATGAAATTGCCGCTACACAATTATCATCGTATTCGTCGTAGTCTGAGTCATAATTGGCATCGTATATGCTCTTTTGTTGTAGGAGTTTGCTAATTTTATTTACTTGTCCGGTTACTGATGTCGAGGTGCCTACTGTAGCCGCTTCCGATATTGAGTCATCTACATAATTTACTCGAGATCTAGGTTTGCTAGCTTGTTTTGGTTTTCGACAAACCTTAGCGAAATGGTTAGAGATTCCACAATTTTTACATATTTTCCCACGGGCGGGACAATTTTGTCTATGAGAGGGATTCCAACCATACCCACAATTTGGAGAGATCGTCGGTTTTACGAACTGATTTGTAGATGGTCGGTTTCTATTCCACGATCCTTGGACACTGTTTATCGAATGGACTTCATTAGTTGAATTGGTTGTTGGGGTTCCAGAGATTTTTAGTTGCGTTTGTATGCCCATTTCGATATTGATCGCAACTTCGAGAGCTTTTTTAGCTTCTCATGCTTCTTTTAGCAATTCTCTTTGAATTTCTCCATCTTGCATGTTAGCGATAAACACATCCCGTGTTATCGATTCCTCGTGGCTTCCTAAATCACAATTTAGGGAGAGTTCTCGAAGGCACCCGTAGAACTTTTCCACTGGTTCTCCTTTCATTTGTTTTCGAGTTAAGAGTGTATATCTGTCAAATGTAATATTCCTTTGTTTGGTGAACACTTTATCAAGGCATTCCCAAAAAACTTTCGTGGTCACTCTGTCAATTTGACTACTTGGTTCTTGCGAACCAAAAATTCGTCTCCCTTCAACTCCCAGGCTTAGATACGTTAGGGATACTGCTTTACTATCGCAGTATTTCCTAGGCTTTTCCCCACATAGTATGCCAACAAGTTCTGCTTTCTGACATCGGTTGAGCCATGAGTTTTTTAGCTGTTCATTCCTAGTGCGTCTGTCTCTTTCGCTTTGAGCTGTGCTGTTTTGAACGTCCTCCTCGTAGATGGGTTCTGGAGGTAGGGTAACTTTGTCTGGGGGGTCGTCAAGAAGAGTATCGATTGATATTCCTTCTTTAGCCATGATGGCTAACTTTAGCATGACCTGCCATCTGTCCCATTGCAATGGAGGTTCCAACGTCGGTTTTTCCCAAAAGGGCTCGATTCCCAAGATTGCGCGTTCTTTTGTAGCTGACTGCGCCATGTGATAACCCTGACTATAGGGTACAATCGTGCTGTGAATCCACGTAGATTTAGATGTATGGATTCGAGGTGCGAATCCAAGCTTCCAAAGTTAAATGAATTGTTACTTTTAGAATTAGCCACAATCGCGGTGCGAATGTAGGCAAACTAAATGAGGTTGGATTTCTCCTTCAAATCCGCTAGGATTTTGTCTAGTGGAAAAAAGATTAGATTGCGAACAACTGAATTCAGTAAGGAGATTCAAAAGAATGAATAGTTGAGTAAAAGTGGGAGGTGTGAACGGTATGAAATAATGACTTTTTAGTCGGCGGTAATTTATAGTTATGTGAATACTGACTTTTAGTTTTACAAGGACAAGTATAAATTAATTAAGTACATTTTAATAAATGAGAACTAAATTATGGTACAACCGTACCACAGATGTGATTGTTGATTTAGTTGTTGAGTTAAAGAAAACATATTGAATTAACTCAACCGTAAAAACTTTTTTTGAATCAGCTGGAAGACCTTTCCGTAAGCTTTGACTACAGTTTTTCTGTAAGGAGCTTTTCAACCTCTAAGGACCTCCAAGGAACTTTTGAAGGACTAACAAGTGTATTATCTTTCCGTTGTTGTTTCTCTTTGGTTAAATACAGTAATGCTCATAATCTACTTGAAATCATTTTTTTTTTGATTTTCTGCTTTCAGTCTCGCGTTCTGACCACAAGATCACCTGGAGTGCTACTGACTGTAGCATCGACCACGTGAGCCTCTGTACTTTCTCTCCTCCAAAAGTAGGCAAGAATGAAGTGGCTGTGAGAATGAGCGCTTCCATGGGTACTATTGAAAACCCCTACTACGGATATTTCTGCCTGGACGAGACAAGAACCAGCTGTTATCTACTCTTTGTTGTAAGCTTATTATTTCCTCCGTTAACTGTAAAATATGTTTCCATGTTATGACTAAATTGTCATCAGCAATAAAAAAGGTAATGGCAGCAATAAAAAATAATTCATCATTGCTTCTCCGTTGAAGACTTTTTAATCAGTTATCGGTCAGTACCCATTCGTGACCAAAAATTATAATCACCGCAACGCTTTTTTTTACAAATTGAGATGGAAAAATTGACAGAATTTCCGGGATAAAATGCACTCAAAATAAACTTTAGTCTACATTTGGGCCATATATGTTTCAAAAAACTATACAGAAATGGAAAAAATTTCGAGTGACATTTTAATCATCTATTTATTTCGATTTATTTTTCAATTGAAATCACTTCAAATCTAATCTTGATCTCATCTTAGAATCTGCGGTTAATATTTGGGAGAATGCTACCTGCTGTGCAAGGCATAATGCCATAAATAAACAATCGAAAAATCTGCTGCTAAAGAAATCAAAGACAATTTATTGAAAAAACCTTCAAAAGTTACGTCATAATAAACTCAAACTTTTTTCAAAAATCTGGAAAAAAATCCAGTAGAAATTTAAACTACCGACTCTGTCTTTAAAATTCCCTTCTGCTCCCAAGAGCAGGATTTGAAACAATTTTTAGGCACTATTCAAGTTTCCTGGAATTATCATTTATTCTATAATAATCTAAATGCAATTTTTATCGGAAAAACAGAAAAAAAACTGTCTAATGTTCATGCAAGTAGCTCCGATCAGTAAATAAAATCTGTTTCGACAGGGATCTCAACTAGATATGAACTCATAAAAACTAAAAAATCCCAACTCAATTTTGATCATGTAACTATTATTTACCATTAATTCCATTAATTGTTACGTTTGATCATAATTTATTATGCACATAATTATAATTCAGAAAATTTTAAAATATATAAATTTTATATATATATATATATATATACATATATATATATATATATATATATATATATATATATATATAAATGTATGTAAGTATGTATATGTATATATATATATATATATATATATATATATATATATATATATTTATATGTATATATATATATATATATATATATATATATATATATATATGTTAACAAACATATATATATATATATATATATATATTTATATATACATATATATATATATATATATATATATATATATATAATTGTATGTAAGTATGTATATGTATATATATATATATATATATATATGTATATATATGTATTTATATGTATATATATATATATATATATATATATATATATATATGTGTGTGTGTGTGTGTTAACAAACATATATATATATATATATATATATATATATATATATATATATATACATCATAGAAAGATTTACAACAATTATATAGAAAATTTTATACTGAATATTGTGAAGTACAAAATCTAGATATAAGCAAAAATTAAGAACAAAATCTGAAACAAGCTATTTTGGCCGCAATTTTAGCATCAGCATATAAGAAGTCTGATTTTGGTAATTCGGAAAAAAAGTCATTCAATGCTTTTCATTGAATGCAGAAACTTTAAACTGTTATCAACTAATTACAAAATAATGCAATACAGTAAAAAATTGTGAGAAAAAAAGGTGTTTTGTTGAAATCAGACCGTTCTTCTCATTTTCCGCTGTATTTGTAGTTATTAGTGCCAATTAAAATATTGTAATTAAAACAACAAAACGCGAATAAAATCTTCACCAGAAAGAGAAGTGCTTATTTTTTAGCTTCGTTCTTTGCAAAAAATTGTCAAAATTCGTCTCAATAACCAAAACTTTGATCCAAAGGATAAATTTTGTCAGAAAATACACTGTATTGACCCGACGTATAGAACGTGTCTAAATTTTTTACGCCGTATTTTTTGGTTTTCAATCAAGTTTGCGGCATCGAGAGCAAACCTTTTCTTTTTGTTCCCCAATTTGTTCAGCCGTTTGACCTAAGCACATGGGTGGTCTAAATGTTTGACCTAAATGACATTTGTGTTTGACCTAAATGCGGATCATTTCTTTTTGAAATGCCACTTTTTCACACGACATACGCTTTTTGGTGTGATTAGCCAATTTTATTTGACTTCAAAAAAAACTTCATAAGAAGTGAACGGATTCTGAAAAAACGGCGACCCAATACATATCAGTTTTTGTACATTATAAAAACTGTTATTAAGATATGTATCTAAACAATGTTGAGAAATGGTAACAATTTTTTTGGATATGAAAAATAAGGAAGGCTACCCAAAAAAGTTTTCTTGCTGCGTTAAAAAAGGACAGATAAAAATTTTTTTTGAAAAAAAAGAAGATTGATTGTGGCTGTGGAAAGCATCAGAATTTCAGACATTTTAATTAAATTACACATATTTGACATTTGATGGAAAGTACTGAAACATTTTTGGTGAAACGTTTGATAAAAAGCACTGAAACAGGGACTTTGTTTGTGTTCTCTTTACTTGTAATCATCATTAAAGGCAGCTAATCTTGGAGCCGATATGCAATTGGTTTGAGAGAATTAGCCCTCAAAATTTTAATAAAAATCACTTCCAGAAATCATGCATCGGAGAAAAGGCTAAATTAATTACATAAAAAAGGACAGTTTCTTTGCTAACATTTGTACGTGGTTTTTGCAGCCAGTGAAATGACAAATTGTTAAAAAAAACTTAAATATTTTTTTCAAAATTTTTTCAAATTTTCTTCATATTATTCGTCTAATCAATGTACATTTTTTGAGTTATGGATTTTTTTGCCATCCAATGTAACTTTAAACGGACAATTTGATACTTCAGCGGAGACTTTGATCCCGTATTTGGTTTTGATATTAGCACAGGCTGCAGAAACATGGCCAAGATGCATGTAGCTGGATTAAATGAACTAATCCTTTTTCAAAACAGGGAAAATAAAATTTACTACAACATAAATTGTCTCCAATTGTCTTTATTATTTTGAAAAGTTTTTCTGATTACTTAAAATTAGTGCCAGCAACAGGGTATGTTTTCGGTGCTTTTTGGCATTGAGAATTTTTGTTTTGGTATTTTTGCTAAAACTGTTCTGCCCATGTCTAAGAAAAAACTTTCCATGTCTATGAAAAACAAGCAGTTTCATTAGAAGCATTTGTGTGCCACAGTTTTGAAGATGAAAATTGGTTGGTCGCTTTATTTCCACAAAAATAAACTATTAAAAACTTGCTAAATAAAAGCACTCAATACTGATTTTGTATCCGATGTTTTTTGCTAAGCTATCAGTAAAAGCAAATTTAAGCACTTTGTCAAAACTTGAAAAATATAGCTTTTATCTAGCTTTTATTACAACTGAAGAGGCCTTGTCTTTTTTCTCGCTGAAACCTGACGACCCGAGTCAAAACCAAAAGTCAATGCGAGACAATGGTGCGTCTTGCAATTACATCTATGTTTAGTAAGAAAATGTGGCTCAATATTCGCAAGATAAACAAAAAATGTTTCAACAGTTGCAGGTACAAGAAATGCGAAAAAAAGTATCACAAAAAACAAAGAGATCGTTATCTAGATCTACCGTGAGAAAATCAGAAAAGAGCCTCCACGCCATTTCGTTGCTCAATTCTTCTATCAAAATATTTTTCTTCTATTTTTTTTCTCGTGAAACATAGATTGAAAATACGTAGACAGCAGAAACCTGCCTAACGCGAGTTTTTGAAATTCAGATTTGGCTTTTTAGAAACAAATTCAGTCTGTTTATAAAACGTTCCTCATGAACCTCATTTTTTAAACAGTTAGCCACGCGGAGCAACTGCAATGAAAATTAATGATTAAATCGGAATATTCTGACTTAATCCAGAAATCCACTGTATGGAGTAGTTTTTTTTCTAAAAATGACAAAATTCAAAATTTTAACTCTTTCCTGCCTCAAACCATTGGTGGCGTTTTTGCGAAGGCTATCGCTTGTCATCAATACACTTTCTAATTCTGCCGCCTGAATTGACAAACTAGCTGACAATATTGGAAGACAGTTCTACATCATTTCATTGAAACACAAGAGAAAAACCCAACAATTTACATGAACGCAAAGTAAGCCGAAGTGAAAGTAAGCCGACAAAAAAAGCCAAATGTTATGTAATAGGTATGTAATCTCTCAGAAATAATACTTAGTCAACTGTTACAATCTACACTGAGCATAGTATTATAGTGCATAATGTATTCCAATGAACCAAATAAGCATGAATACTTCAATTTTTAGTCGTCTAGTGGGTACGGGATTCAAGGAACGGCTGTCCATGGCCATGCCTCTCATCCACTGTGCGTTGTAATCCGGAAATCGCGGGCCGGAAATCGCAAAGCCCACCCACCGGCCCGTCAGGCTCAACTTAAAATACGGTTATCCCACAATTTTTCGGCTTACTCGAGCTCAATATCAAAATTTGGCTTGCTTGCCTATCGGCTTGCTTGATTGCGAACAAAAATTTATTCTACTGTCATGCTCAATTATTTGATTCTGTATTTCTGTTGGAATATCAATTTTGTATTTTAAGTTTTACTTGCTCAATGAAAAGCTAAAGTTGCAAGATTCTTGTAATATTTTTTTTGTCGCAAGATCAATCAAGATTACTTTTTTCTGCAAAAATCTTGAAAGATTAATTTGTTTCTTGACTACCCAGACTGAGGTCCAGACCCAAATTGTCGTCTGATCAAACTTTCCAGATCAAAGTTATCTCTGATCAGAATTTGAAAAGGGAAGTTAACCGTGATCAGATTTTCCAGACCCAAGTTACCCCTGATAAGACTTTCCAGACACAAAGGTCTCTGATCAGATTTTTCAGACCGAAGGCGCTCTGATCCGACCATCTTCAGACCATGGTCCAGACTCAAGTTCAGACCATTGCCCAGACCTTAATCAGACTAAGATCAGGCTGAAGCGCGCTCGAAACCAGTTCTGATCAGACTGAAGTGCGCTCAAATTATTCTGATCAGCTAAAGATTATACTTATGAACAAATCTCTTAATTTTGCTATAATATATTCTTTTTTATAAAAACTGATGTTTGCAGTATATAATTCATCTAAGGAAAATCAATTATAAAAGTACTGCTGGAGAAAACGAAACTCAACTTTTGATGAGAACAAATTTCATTAAGTGTTCCGTTTAGTGTATATTTCTGACTGGATGGATGAGTTTCGACAGCTTTCCATAAGAAACATCGTGGTCTCCAGTTGATCAAAATTTCCTGAGAAGGGGACCAGCCTCTGATGTCAGCTGGACTTCTTTTTCTGATCAGAGCTATCGGACTTTAGATGAGTCTCTGATCAGAACGCTGCTTTATTGTTGCCACTTGGCAGAGCCAAATTCTCTCAGTGAAAAAAAAAACAAAAAAAATAAGGCGCTCTAAATGGTCCCTGATCAGACCCAAGTGCGTTCGAAAACATTTCTGATCAGACCCAAGTGCGCTCAAAGATGTTATGATCAGACCCAATTGCACTCGAAATTGCCTCTGATCAGACTTTTCAGACCAAATTGACCTCTGATCAGACCATCTCCAGACCATCGTCCAGACTGTTGTGCGCTCGAACTTCCATTCAGACCCTGTATTTTCGGTCTGGGAACACATGGATGTGTGCTCGACTGGGTCTGATCATAAACCAATTTTGGTCTGGACCTCAACCTGGGTAGGGAAGTCTTGATCAATATCTTGGTTCATTTCGTATATAACTATAGTATTGATTTAATTGTGCATAGAAACAGTATTCGATCGCCTTTAGGACCATATGTCTGCAGCAAAACAATTTATCACAGAACGCAATTTCAAAGTTGCAGTTGTCGATGATGATGTCAAAAAAGCCCTAATAGCTCACAAAATCCGACCTCATGCTGGGGCGTTTGTGGGTGCCACATCAATGCGATTGGGCAATAAATTCGAGTGGATGTATCAAGACAAGTTCACTGAGGTCAAATTCAATTCAACTTATGAACTGCCTGCAATCGAACAGGTACTGAAAGGTTACAAGAAAAACCTGTGTCTGATTCTTGCGTCTAATGGTTCCTTCGTGGCTGCAAAGTGTGATATTAGTAAAGTAACTCTACTTGATGTCTCTGATGATCCACAACTAGATTTTATGAAAATAGCACGATGATAAAATGTTTATCTATCAACTGTTTGGGTTCATGTTTAAGATTTTCAGAGCAAATTGATAATTTGAATTATAATGAATGATAATTTGAATTATGGTAAAATTTGAATTCATTACTTTTTGCAACTAAGAGGTGACTTAACTGGTAATTATTATAGTAGTGTACAAACTATTTACACATCAAATAGTTTGCAGCCAATTACTACAAAGCCCATTTAGATTAGTGGTTATAACTTGCTATGCAATTTAACAAGTACCAAAGCGGAAGTTCGAATCGCATATAAAGCAAACATGTTTGCGGGAGTTAAACTGAACGTATTATTTTTCTTGCAGTAAGTTTTACTGAAAAACAACACTAGCCAATGTAAATTGTAGCATGAATAAAGTACTGGCAATCCTAAAAAACAGAAAGTCTCTAGACTGATTCAGCGCTGATTTGCTCTGCCACCAAACTCCGGGATTATACGCCACCTGCCCTTTTAAGCAATGCAATTTTGCGCAATGCCAACTTTAATTTACCCTATTGTTAAATTTTACAGAACAATCATTCCCAGTCCATTTTGTTCTGCTGTTTTCGTCTGCTCAGCCTACTCATTTCGAGGTTGAAAAACAAGATTACAGCTATCACCGATATCATTACGCGTAATTATTGATCAGCAATTGAAACTTCCGTCGATGCATTTCTCTTTTCCCCATTTTTTATTTTACTATTTTCTTCACACTCCACTGATAAAAAACTGAAACGAAGCAAAAACTCTGTCACACCAAAAAAAACAGTGAAGACGTTCAGTTTTGTGCTACGAGGGGATTAGTTTCAGTAGTTTTATGGTTTAGGTCAGCGTAGCACTTTTAGCTCATCACTTTTTTAGCTGAACACTCCCCATTTCAGTACCATAGTTAATCTTATTTGGAAAATAAAACAAAGTACTTTTTAGCTGATTTCATTCTTAAATGGATACCCAACAGCACAAAAATGAAGACCGTCACAGATTTTCAACAAAAAAATTAGAATTACGGTTCCAGGCCCACTCTAGTCAAGTCTTTTTGTTTTCACGGCTCATCTCGCTCTCAGCAGTTTTAATAACATATTTTGTAGGCTTGAATCTAAACAAAACGGAGCGACGGTTAAAAATGCGAACTTGAAAAGAACAATTCTAGCCGAATGCTGTTTGAATACCTGTTCAGTCGCTTTTTTTATTTCTTTATCGATACAGCTATTACAATATGCTTTCCACGCAACAATAATAAGCAACTGTAATCTCCCTCAATCTAGATGCTCCACTGATTTATAGAAAAGAAAAACAGAAATATCTTTTTATCATCAAATAGGTCTTATTCGGTCCTAAGGGTGAATTGGTTTCAGTGGTATTTTGGTTGGGGTCAACCTAGCGCTTTTTATTTGACAACTTCCTAGTATTACTAGTTTTATTATATTGCTTTTTCGAGCAAGAAAAAAGGTTTCTTTTCAACAATTTTCTCCTGCTATTTATACTAATCTTAACAATTTGTTTTTTCTTGTCTGATTTCAACAATGAAGCAGGATCATTGGGGTATTTGGGGCATTTTACATAAAACTTAGCCCGGTTCATTACAAGAAGCCCAGAAATGCGCGCTTCCGTTCGAAACTTCTGTTCAAATCGTATTGTTGTTTATCAATCTTAAATCGAGGCAATTGGAAAATCAAAAACAAACGAAGCTTCGGAATGAAATAACTACAGCTAAAGAAATCAAAGAAGTGCTGCTAACTAATACCTAACAACAGCAGCAGATCAACGAGAGTGGGTTCGAACTCACACACGCTCTGCGAACTATTAAAATTTTCATATTTCAATTTTTGTCTCAATTATAATACTTGCCTGAAGAAACTTTTACATGCCTTCACGCCATCTCTACGAGGCAAACCAAGTAATGGGGATGTTTTTATTTGAATACACATTTCAGTCAATAGAAGTCCTACATGGTACTTCCAATGGCTGCTGAGTGCGCTTGAAGCGAAAGAAGTCTTTTAATTCAACGAGAACAAAAACTCAGTTTAGCTTGAACTATTTGTCCTTGTTTTTTAAACTGAGACTTCTTCTTAATGTGTATTTGAATTCTTTTGCCGAATGGTTATACATAAATTGTATTTTATATAAGAGACCCTGTTTTGACAACAATAACTTTTCGACTAAAATATTCTATGATAAGACTCTGACTCTACCCATGAAAAGAGTGAGCACGATGCATCGGTTTCATATATAATGAAGAGACCCTCTATGGACACATGAAAAGAATCCGCATTGACGTTAGGGTTGTGCTTGACTGTGCAATTTGGGTCACTATCGTCCCCAAAAATAAACTATTAAAAACTTGCTAAATAAAAGCACCCAATACTGATTTTGTATCCGATGTTTTTTGCTAAGCTATCAGTAAAAGCAAACTTAAGCACTTTGTCAAAACTTGAAAAATATAGCTTTTATCTAGCTTTTATTACAACTGAAGAGGCCTTGTCTTTTTTCTCGCTGAAACCTGACGACCCGAGTCAAAACCAAAAGTCAATGCGTCTTGCAATTACATCTATGTTTAGTAAGAAAAAGTGGCTCAATATTCGCAAGAAAAACAAAAAAATGTTTCAACAGTTGCAGGTACAAGAAATGCGAAAAAAAAATATCACAAAAAACAAAGAGATCGTTATCTAGATCTATCGTGAGAAAATCAGAAAAGAGCCTTCACGCCATTTCATTGCTCAATTCTTCTATCAAAATATTTTTCTTCTATTTTTTTTCTCTTGAAACATAGATTGAAAATACGTAGACAGCAGAAACCTGCCTAACGCGAGTTTTTGAAATTCAGATTTGGCTTTTTAGAAACAAATTCAGTCTGTTTATAAAACATTCCTCATGAACCTCATTTTTTAAACAGTTAGCCACGCGGAGCAACTGCAATGAAAATTAATGATTAAATCGGAATATTCTGACTTAATCCAGAAATCCACTGTATGGAGTAGTTTTTTTTCTAAAAATGACAAAATTCAAAATTTTAACTCTTTCCTGCCTCAAACCATTGGTGGCGTTTTTGCGAAGGCTATCGCTTGTCATCAATACACTTTCTAATTCTGCCGCCTGAATTGACAAGCTAGCTGACTATATTGGAAGACAGTTCTACAACATTTCATTGAAACACAAGAGAAAAACACAACAATTTACATGAACGCAAAGTAAGCCGAAGTGAAAGTAAGCCGACAAAAAAAGCCAAATGTTATGTAACAAGGTATGTAATCTCTCAGAAATAATACTTAGTCAACTGTTACAATCTACACTGAGCATAGTATTACTGAGCAATTTTAGTCGTCTAGTGGGTACGGGATTCAAGGAACGGCTGTCCATGGCCATGCCTCTCATCCATTTTGCGTTGTAATCCGGAAATCGCGGGCCGGAAATCGCAAAACCCACCCACCGGCCCGCCAGGCTCAACTTAAAATACGGTTATCCCACAATTTTTCGGCTTACTCGAGCTCAATATCAAAATTTGGCTTGCTTGCCTATCGGCTTGCTTGATTGCGACCAAAAATTTTTTCTACTGTCATGCTCAATTATTTGATTCTGTATTTCTGTTGGAATATCAATTTTGTATTTTAAGTTTTACTTGCTCAATGAAAAGCTAAAGTTGCAAGATTCTTGTAATATTTTTTTTGTCGCAAGATCAATCAAGATTACTTTTTTCTGCAAAAATCTTAAAAGATTAACTTGTTTCTTGACTACCCAGACTGAGGTCCAGACCCAAATTGTCGTCTGATCAAACTTTCCAGATCAAAGTAATCTCTGATCAGAATTTGAAAAGGGAAGTTAACCGTGATCAGATTTTCCAGACCCAAGTTACCCCTGATCAGACTTTCCAGACACAAAGGTCTCTGATCAGATTTTTCAGACCGATGGTGCTCTAATCCGACCATCTTCAGACCATGGTCCAGACTCAAGTTCAGACCATTGCCCAGACCTTAATCAGACTAAGATCAGGCTGAAGCGCGCTCGAAACCAGTTCTGATCAGACTGAAGTGCGCTCGAATTATTCTGATCAGCTAAAGATTATACTTATGAACAAATCTCTTAATTTTGCTATAATATATTCTTTTTTATAAAAACTGATGTTTGCAGTATATAATTCATCTAAGGAAAATCAATTATAAAAGTACTGCTGGAGAAAACGAAACTCAACTTTTGATGAGAACAAATTTCATTAAGTGTTCCGTTTAGTGTATATTTCTGACTGGATGGATGAGTTTCGACAGCTTTCCATAAGAAACATCGTGGTCTCCAGTTGATCAAAATTTCCTGTGAAGGGGACCAGCCTCTGATGTCAGCTGGACTTCTTTTTCTGATCAGAGCTATCGGACTTTAGACGAGTCTCTGATCAGAACGCTGCTTTATTGTTGCCACTTGGCAGAGCCAAATTCTCTCAGTGAAAAAAAAACAAAAAAAATAAGGCGCTCTAAATGGTCCCTGATCAGACCCAAGTGCGTTCGAAAAAATTTCTGATCAGACCCAAGTGCGCTCAAAGATGTTATGATCAGACCCAATTGCGCTCGAAGTCAACTCTGATCAGACCAAAGTGCGCTCGAAGAGGTTATGATCAGACCCACTTGCACTCGAAATTGCCTCTGATCAGACTTTTCAGACCAAATTGACCTCTGATCAGACCATCTCCAGACCATCGTCAAGACTGTTGTGCGCTCGAACTTCCATTCAGACCCTGTATTTTCGGTCTGGGAACACATGGATGTGTGCTCGACTGGGTCTGATCATAAACCAGTTTGGGTCTGGACCTCAACCTGGGTAGGGAAGTCTTGATCAATATCTTGGTTCATTTCGTATATATCTATAGTATTGATTTAATTGTGCATAGAAACAGTATTCGATCGCCTTTAGGACCATATGTCTGCAGCAAAACAATTTATCACAGAACGCAATTTCAAAGTTGCAGTTGTCGATGATGATGTCAAAAAAGCCCTAATAGCTCACAAAATCCGACCTCATGCTGGGGCGTTTGTGGGTGCCACATCAATGCGACTGGGCAATAAATTCGAGTGGATGTATCAAGACAAGTTCACTGAGGTCAAATTCAATTCAACTTATGAACTGCCTGCAATCGAACAGGTACTGAAAGGTTACAAGAAAAACCTGTGTCTGATTCTTGCGTCTAATGGTTCCTTCGTGGCTGCAAAGTGTGATAATAGTAAAGTAACTCTACTTGATGTCTCTCATGATCCACAACTAGATTTTATGAAAATAGCACGATGATGAAATGTTTATCTATCAACTGTTTGGGTTCATGTTTAAGATTATCAGAGCAAATTGATAATTTGAATTATAATGAATGATAATTTGAATTATGGTAAAATTTGAATTCATTACTTTTTGACACTTAGAGGTGACTTAACTGGTAATCATTATAGTAGTGTGCAAACTATTTACACATAAAATAGGTTGCAGCCAATTACTACAAAGCCCATTTAGATTAGTGGTTATAACTTGCTATGCAATTTAACAAGTACCAAAGCGGAAGTTCGAATCGCATATAAAGCAAACATGTTTGCGGGAGTTAAACTGAACGTATTATTTTTCTTGCAGTAAGTTTTACTGAAAAACAACACTAGCCAATGTAAATTGTAGCATGAATAAAGTACTGGCAATCCTAAAAAACAGAAAGTCTCTAGACTGATTCAGCGCTGATTTGCTCTGCCACCAAACTCCGGGATTATACGCCACCTGCCCTTTTAACCAATGCAATTTTGCGCAATGCCAACTTTAATTTACCCTATTGTTAAATTTTACAGAACAATCATTCCCTGTCCATTTTGTTCTGCTGTTTTCGTCTGCTCAGCCTACTCATTTCGAGGTTGAAAAACAAGATTACAGCTATCACCGATATCATTACGCGTAATTATTGATCAGCAATTGAAACTTCCGTCGATGCATTTCTCTTTTCCCCCTTTTTTATTTTACTATTTTCTTCACACTCCACTGATAAAAAACTGAAACGAAGCAAAAACTCTGTCACACCAAAAAAAACAGTGAAGACGTTCAGTTTTGTGCTACGAGGGGATTAGTTTCAGTAGTTTTATGGTTTAGGTCAGCGTAGCACTTTTAGCTCATCACTTTTTTAGCTGAACACTTCCCCATTTCAGTACCATAGTTAGTCTTATTTGGAAAATAAAACAAAGTACTTTTTAGCTGATTTCATTCTTAAATGGATACCCAACAGCACAAAAATGAAGACCGTCACAGATTTTTAACAAAAAAAAATTAGAACTACGGTTCCAGGCCCACTCTAGTCAAGTCTTTTTGTTTTCACGGCTCATCTCGCTCTCAGCAGTTTTAATAACATATTTTGTAGGCTTGAATCTAAACAAAACGGAGCGACGGTTAAAAATGCGAACATGAAAAGAACAATTCTATCCGAATGCTGTTTGAATACCTGTTCAGTCGCTTTTTTTATTTCTTTATCGATACAGCTATTACAATATGCTTTCCACGCAACAATAATAAGCAACTGTAATCTCCCTCAATTTCGATCCTCCACTGATTTATAGAAAAGAAAAACAGAAATATCTTTTTATCATCAAATAGGTCTTGTTCGGTCCTAAGGGTGAATTGGTTTCAGTGGTATTTTGGTTGGGGTCAACCTAGCGCTTTTTATTTGACAACTTCCTAGTATTACTAGTTTTATTATATTGCTTTTTCGAGCAAGAAAAAAGGTTTGTTTTCAACAATTTTCTCCTGCTATTTATACTAATCTTAACAATTTGTTTTTTCTTGTCTGATTTCAACAATGAAGCAGGATCATTGGGTTATTTGGGGCATTTTACATGAAACTTAGCTCGGTTCGTTACAAGAAGCCCAGAAATGCGCGCTTCCGTTCGAAACTTCTGTTCAAATCGTATTGTTGTTTATCAATCTTAAATCGAGGCAATTGGAAAATCAAAAACAAACGAAGCTTCGGAATGAAATAACTACAGCTAAAGAAATCAAAGAAGTGCTGCTAACTAATACCTAACAACAGCAGCAGATCAACGAGAGTGGGTTCGAACTCACACACGCTCAGCGAACTATTAAAATTTTCATATTTCAATTTTTGTCTCAATTATAATACTTGCCTGAAGAAACTTTTACATGCCTTCACGCCATCTCTACGAGGCTAACCAAGTAATGGGGATGTTTTTATTTGAATACACATTTCAGTCAATAGAAGTCCTACATGGTACTTCCAATGGCTGCTGAGTGCGCTTGAAGCGAAAGAAGTCTTTTAATTCAACGAGAACAAAAACTCAGTTTAGCTTGAACTATTTGTCCTTGTTTTTTAAACTGAGACTTCTTCTTAATGTGTATTTGAATTCTTTTGCCGAATGGTTATACATAAATTGTATTTTATATAAGAGACCCTGTTTTGACAACAATAACTTTTCGACTAAAATATTCTATGATAAGACTCTGACTCTACCCATGAAAAGAGTGAGCACGATGCATCGGTTTCATATATAATGAAGAGACCCTCTATGGACACATGAAAAGAATCCGCATTGACTTTAGGGTTGTGCTTGACTGTGCAATTTGGGTCACTATCGTCCCCAAACCCCGTGACTTCTGGGGTCCTTTAAAGTTTTGATTTCGTAGAGTGTGTGAATTCAATTTTTAGATGTTTCAAGCTCCTTATTTTTTAAATTTGTTCTGTTCGATTTTGAATTGCTGCGTCAATTTAACTCAGATTAACATCTATGAAATTCATCAATACTGTGCAATGTTACAACAAGTGCGTAGATATAAAAAGCTACATTGAAGTATAGTGGTATTTTCTAAGGAACTCAGATTGTTAGATTTTTAGATTATATCTATTAAATGCAGCTCTGAAAATAACTGACTATTTTGGAAAAAAAATTTATTATAAGCTGAGAAAGTAGCGAATATGCTTGCAATAGTTTAAGTAATAATGTTAAATATTTCGGTGACGTTTAGTGGATTCTTAGTTTTTGGATTTTTGCTGTTGAACCGGATATTATTGGTGATTCACATTTGAATAAAGATCATCTATGAAATGTTATTATTGTGGTGCAGCATACTGAGTATCAGTAGCTGTGTTACCAGAATTGTATGTTCCCTCGCTAGTGTAATTGCCTCCCCAGTTGTTCTCTCCTCTCTCGTTCAAGTAACTGTTGTCCATCTCTCCTGGTCTGTTCATTGAAGGTGATTCATTTCCTAGTCCATCATATTGAAGTGGTCTGGTTTCAGAGTCGGGCTTCGGCGCGTTCCTAGGAATAAAAATTTTCGAATCTTTTCAACATTTGCCCTGCCCCCCCCCCAACACACACACACACACACACACACACACACACACACACAGAGAGAGAGAGAGAGAGAGAGAGAGAGAGAGAGAGAGAGAGAGAGAGAGAGAGCTTCACACACACTGAGAAGCATTTAAGATGGCCGAAGATCAGTCAGAGCACATTTGTGGACCGCTATTCAGGGCCATGCCTCTCATGCGTTGTGAGTTGTATTCCGGAAACCACTGGTCAGAAAACCAACCCACCAGTCGGAAAATCTTTTACCGGCACAACTTCTACTTTTTGTCGGCTAGGGCAGTTTAAAAAATATAAAGAGCAAACTGGTGTCTTGCAAGAAAATTTCAAATTTTCATTTTGTGGATATGATAAAAACTCTAGATTGATATTATGTTTCTTGAGAAGTTTCTGAACGGTTTCCGCTTTTTCTGATCCCTTTGCATGGAAAGGTGCCAAATGAAATCGCCACGCTGTGCTAACAAAAGTCTGTTGCAAATAACAAAATGGGTAATCTGCACTCTCCCAATTCAACGAAAAAATTTAACACCAAAACGTTCAATCTTCTTTATCTTCGAAGAAAGTATTATGAATGAAGTTGGAGGCAGAAAATATATATTGTCAAAAACTGTTTTTGATTAAAAAAAATGGAGCTTTTATGTCGAAACCCTAAAAATGGACCAAAAACTGCTTATAACCAATATACTTGTTTGTCACTGGACAGAATAAAACAGACGAGTAGCCTCATCGTTTTTCAATTCATTCAAAGTGGTACCTGAAGCGTCCTGAAGTATAGAATCCAGTCTCAATTTTTTTTTTGATTTGAGATAATTTCATTGAAGAATTATCAATTCCAATGAGTCCACCTTAGAGTTTCATTTTTAACGCAATACCCAGAATAAGATCACAGCCAAGTACAACCATATTGCTGAGAAATAACTTATCCTTTCACCGTACTATGATTAATTTTTTTTCATTTCCTTTTAAATTCCATGATAAGATTTCAAACTGACCCTTGCTATTGTCTTCAGGGCGCTAAAAAGAAGTTAATAGCGCGAAAAGAGCACAATCCTTTTCCGTATGCGATAACCCCGTGGTTATCCCTTGTTAAAGTATTGTGTGATGACTGATCCCCTTAATCCCCTAATCGCTCTCCGTCAAAGATAATCCCTATTATCCCATTCTCAAGTATCGTAGAATGACTAAACTCCTTAATCTCTGTGGACCTTTTCCGTCTGGGATAACCTCCTATTTTCCCCACTGTCTTGAGACAGTATTTAATTAGTACTCACACACATTCACACATACACACACGAACATGCACGCCTTCAAGCACATACACACAGTTCCGCGCACGAGAAAAACTATAACATAACCGACTAACCTCGGGCGAATTGCTCTCAAACGACCCGCGAGCGGTTGGCTTCGTCAGTAGCTAGCCACGGGGGGGGGGGGGCACCGGGGGCTGATGGGGGCAACAGCGCGGTGGGGGTGGAGACAATAGTGGGGATGGGGGGGGTCAACAGGTGTCTCAACCTCTAAGAACCGCCCTTCACACCATAAGTATAAGTATAAGTCTCCAAAACAGTTTAAGCTGAAACAGAGCTTAAAGACTCTAAGAGCACATAATGCCCGCTGGGCGCTACCTGTTTATCCCGTTTTTGAGGACGAAAAGGCAAAAGCGTCAGACGAAAAATCGGTCAAGCAAAAAATTGCATGAAAAAAAAACCGACAGGACAGATATAATTGCTACAAACTTCGTTTGAGAGCAATTAAAAATACTCAAATTTTACCTCAGCAATTAAAACTTAAAATTGATAAATAACATGCACCCACTAAAAGGGGGACACAAACGGAAAAAGATCCCAAAATAATTTCGAACTAAGAGATGAGGGGCAACTGATAATTGGGTTTTCAAGCTCATTTTGATCTATCTAATTGACCTAAGAACAAACATAACCCCCCAGGACAAAACTTAATACTTGTAACCTCAAAAACTCTTCCCATTTTGTTCCATTGTTTCCTACCAAAAAAATCAAAACAGGAAAAGACAGTAATGATTTCATGAAATAATTTTGGCGCCAAAACATACAGTTGTGGTTTCAAACCCAAGTGACCTCAGATCATATCATTTGGATCGGCACGGGCTCACGAGTGACCCATAAAAAACATCTTCTCTGAAGGGCTCTGGTCTCAAATAGCCTGGGTAATGATGGTTCACTCAAGGGTGGGGTCCAGAAAATGGTCCGGGAGCTTACAGAACCTATTATTACGAAAGTTTTCGGGTCTGGAACCTCGGGTCTGTTTAAGGGTCTGGAACCTCAAACTGGGTACCCCCATCTTTTGACATCGATGCTCTAATTTTTTCAGATACCTGTGTTTCAGTAGCACTACAGTGAGCACAATTGTGACCATAAAGAGAATTGCAACAATTGCAAATAGAATGTAGACAAGAATCCACGAAGCTCCTTCTTTATCGTTTGTTTTGTTGTTGACAAATAATTCTCCCGTTTCAACGTCCTCTCCCACACCACCTGAAATGATAACGCACTCGCTATGTTCATTGATAAAGCGGCGAGGTTATATAATAATTTTAATAAAGTGTTATTTATGGGACCCAAAATTGCCATGAAAAGCCCTATGCTAAACATTAATGAACAGATAAAGTTTTGCTCGACCCATACTTAATTTGTCGAAGAGAAAAATTTGTGTGGTCAAGCAAACTTATAGACTGCCCCATAAAGTTGGAATAAGCGAAAGCTGGAAAAACGCCAAATATGAAATTGAGCATGCACGTGTACACTGTGTTTTCGACGGAACTTGATTATGAACAAAAAGTTGAAGGAAGGAAGACAAAAGGTTCTACAGGATCCATGAAAAGACCTTTGCTCATCTTTACCTAAGAAACTTATACCTATTTCTAATTTCAGTCACTATTGCCCCACAGCGTTATACGTTTTGGATCTTCTCATAAATTGATGTCTAAATTGAGGTTCTAAGAATCGATGGGCTCTGGTTAAATGTTAGCCAAAAATTGGATAGATTTTTGTTCATTTGAGAGACTCAAAAACAATTAATTGTTCTAAAGCAGGCACTATTATCTCCTATTTTTTTTAATATTCAACACGCCAGGCAGTGCTTGATTGACTCAGAGCCTGTTAGTTTCAAATTAGACAATAATTAGTCTGCGTTTTATTGAGAAAAAAGGAGTTTATTTATGGAGAGTGCAAACAATATACAAAATATCCTGTTAGTTGTGAACAAGATTGGATAGAGAACCAAGACATAAACTGAGGAGCAAATTTTCTGGCAAGTAAAAGCCAAACTACGAGCCGAGAAAAAATGTTTTTATTGCCAAACAAAGTTGTTTTGATAGACCTCACAGCAAATTCCTTGTTAGATAGAATTTTCATCTCAATAAAAAGTGACAGATTTATGAAAAACCATTGCTTGAGTAAAAGTGTTTGCAAAACAAATTTAAAAACACAAAACATAATTTTGTGAGCCTTCAGTTAAAGCATCCCATTCTGTAATTTAAGTAAATATTGCCTCAAACGCTGGAATCATCAGATCTGTTCTTGAATTGCTGTCTAGATTGTATTTTTGGAATTGATCGATAGCCGATTGTCAGTTCAAAGCTGACGTGAACTATCAGTTGACGTCTGCCGAAAACATTGTGACATTTTATAGCTCTTCAACCAAAATGCATAAGAGTTTCTTGTATTTTACTAATCAACTGCTGCACAGGTTTGAACAATTTAGACTGGCAAGTGTAAAAAGTAGAATAACCATGGACCCGATTTAGTACTGCTTTAAGACTTAAAATTAGAGGAGCCCAGTTCTGATATTGTCTGGCCGTTAGGTCCGGAAAATTGAAACTTGCTTTTGCGTTATTAAAAAACAATTCAATTTTCAGTTAAGAGGCTAAAAAAATACCTAAATATTCCACTGAATTTTATTGTAACATTTGAACAAGTACGTGCAAAGCGGCAAAATTGATATAATAATTCGAAATACTCAATTATGAAGCATATGAGGTTCTTTACTAGATTAGTTGAAATTTTGTTGAAAAAAAATGTCCTGTTAGTTGTGACCAAGACTAGTTAGAGCACCCGGAACAAAAACATTATCAGATACATGCAGAAGAAATTCATAATTGATTTAAGAACAGCTTTTTTTCTCCGTAACAGAACCTATCCATATACAGTTTTTTTTATATTTACCTTTATATAATCATATAATTCAATTACAATGGAAAGTACCAACTGTTGTTGGGCGGCAGTTGAAAATATGCATTCCTTACGCTAACGCTATGTATATAATCTTGTATTTTCGGAGTTCGTTGTTTTTTCTCATTTTTCGTCGTTCTTGCTTAAAAAATAGGTTAACTGTGGACAACGATGACAAGAAAGCGCTTGAATTTTGATGCGTATATTGTTGGATTATTTAACGAAATTAAATATTTCATGTATTAATTTTGCATTCAAGTGTTCCTGCAACATTCTTCAATTAACCCAAAATTTTCTGTCAATTCTTTTGAGTTTTCAATTCCAATTTATTTCAGAAATTTCTTTATGTCAAGAGCATTGATGGGTACATACACATCTTCCACTCCTCGTTCTATTTTCTATTGGATATTGCGGAGGAAATTTAAGCAGTTAACCATAATTCAGTGTTTTCAATCAACCCCTAATTGGCATGTTGCTAACAGATCTTGAAATTTTCATTTTGTATTTGAGGGATAGTTACACACTCATTTTTCGTGGAGCAGAAACCTTAGGGTATACACTATAGTACGTAAGTTGTGATCATAAAATGGAGCTGGAAATGATAGCTAATTTAAGAGATCATAGTAAGACTCTCGCAATGTGGATCAGTTGGCTCAGTGGAGAGCACAGGATTGCAATCAATTAAAAGATTATGGGGCTTGCAACCCACAAAATTTCTGTACTTTACTCCTCTCGCTATAAAGGTGTTGACATGCAATCAACATAACGAGCTAGTTGCTCTAATAAGAAACTAAGACGCAAACAATTACAGTGAGTAAAAATAAAAACAAAAAAATTATGTCACTAATTTCCACGCTTCTTCGACATTAGGCATCATATGTAATGGTGAGAAATGTTTACAACTTTGCAAAAAAAACTTGAGCTATAATTTTTCTGACCTTCATTGTTGTCCACACCCGCTTACAACTCTAATCTTAATACATGGGTAGAATGAATTGTGACAGTTTGAGTATATTTACTCCACGAGAGTGTACGTTTTGACGCGTTATGTTTATTCACAAATTTTGCAGTTTTTCCAAAACTTTAAAAAAATGTTATCAGGGAACAGTTATTTCATTCTTGGGGTTTGAAACTTTACAATCACTGAAATTGCACTCACCTGTTTTGATTGTGGCGTATGCAGGCCTGAAACTTTTGCGTCCATGTGCACCCACAGTCCAGATTTCTACAGTGTATTCTGTTTGAAATTGCAAAAAATACAAAACAAATGAGCCCTGATTGGTCACACGAATTGGAAAGACAACATCTGAATCTTGAAGAATTCCCTCAGTTGATTTTTGATCATCTGTTGTTTTGTAAGCTATCACTTCAAAGTGGTCCCATTGGCCTTTTTTGGACTCCGAGAACTCTATTTCAAAGTTTCTGTCGTCGTTTTCATGCAGTTGCGAGGCAATAACGTCATAGGGTGGGAGGGGTGCTGAAATAAATTGAAAACTTTAATTGCAAAAGACGAAGTTTGCAAGTTCTAGCTAGTTCACCTCTGACTAATTCTCCCTTCTCCCATGCTTCAGTATTCAGTACACGCATATTTTTTACAATTGCAGACATTACGAGCAAAAGAAATTATTGTCAAATATATATTCACTAACGATATCCTTCCTTTTT
>NC_134469.1:5710289-5751166 GCF_964194025.1 Convolutriloba macropyga
ATTGCGTTCCGCAAGTACTGGTGGTCATGCGTTTTTGTACCATATGCTTGTTTTTACGCTCTGCATGTTTGTAGCAGATGCTAGGAATTATTGATGAGATTAGAGGGGCAGGCAGAATACGCAGCAGTTTGGAATACCAATTAACTGTTGTTTGATTATGGGTGGCAAATATACGTAGTAAATCAGCTTATATAAATAGTGTAAATTACCCGCCATAGCTTGATCGGGATGCAGGAAATTAGCTGGAAGTTAGCGCATGTGTTTTCTCATTTTTAACTGTTGGAGTCATGCTGAAAACCCTCCTTTTGAGCTAGGTTTCACAGAGGAGATATGGTAAGAATATCTGCAGAAAAATCTGCAGGCATATTGGTCAGAATATCTGCAGGCATGTTTTCTGTAGTCAAATATGACAATTCAAGTTTCTGTTTTTTCTACCAGTTCTCGCATAAAGTGAAGTTTTATGGCAAAGTGTTTAGTTTTTCATGAAGCATAGAATGCTAACTTAATGCAATACAAGCCTCATTATCGACAAAAAGTTTTAGAGGTAGTTTACAGAAAATTCTTAAGTCCTCTAGGATTCCACTTAAGTGGATGGCTTCTTTGCTCTTACTCGCTTCAACAACAGAGTTAAATTCTGCTTCAGAAGTTGATGTTGCTGCAGTCTTTTCGGCCTTGCAACACCAACTTATTACTCAGACAACTCACTTAATTTAAAACAAAAACTTGAAGTACTCCTCCTGTTTTCTATGTTCCCAGCATCAGAGAAATTTGTCAAACCCAGAACCTGAGTCTTTCGGAAAGTTAAAGTCTTTTTCATTGTTCCTCTTAAGTATCCAAGAACACGCTTGGCTGCTTTCCAATAAACTTCTCCAGAATTTTCAACAAACGAATTTAGAGCATTAGCAGCAAAACAAATATCAGGTCTACTCGACAAAAACTAAATAGTTCAGACAATCTATCAAACTTCGGAAATTAGTTTTGCTCATTCTAAGTTGCTCCTCACTCCCATCCTGAGAACAATCTTCTTTTGAAAGTTTACAATTTTCTTCTAATGGTGTACCAATTGATTTACAGTCGTTCATTTTCAAAATTTCTAAAATTTTTTCTATGTATTTCTCTTGACTAATGTTAATTTCCGATTAAGTACTCTCAATTTTCATTCCTAAAAACTACGCCAAATCTGAATAATCACTAATTGTAAGTTTCTGGGAAACTTCAGCGTGAAACCAATCACAAAAATTTTCCGAAATGTCACTAACTATTAAGTCATCTATACCCAAACAAAGAAAACCAATTTTTTTTCGTCCTGCTTTTTTTATAAACAAACATTTGTAATGGAATGAGTTAATAAAACCTAGAGCAATCAAGAAAGTCTTCAAAGTCATAAACCAGTTTCTTCCAGATCGTTTCAAACCATACAAACTCTTTTTTCAATTTACAAACAAAAGGTTTTCCATTTTCATCGAAACGTTCAAAACCTTCAGGTTGTTTAATGACTACATATTCTTCAATAGGAGCATTTAGATAAGCAGTTTTTATGTCAATTGGTTTTTAATTGATAATTGTTAGAAATAGCCAGACACAACAAAATTCTAATAGCGGAAAGTCTATTTGTATGTGAGTACATCTCATAAAAATCTTTTCCGAAAACTTGGCTAAAAACTTTTGCACCAAAACGAGCTTTATAGCGACATATTTCACCTTCAGGACCGATTTTCAAAACAATATGCCATCTACTTACTACTGGTTTTTCCTTACTTTTCACTAAGGACCAAACATTGTTTTCAACCTAGAATTGTATTCGTTTTTCATTGCCTCAAACCAATTTGGATTTTGCAGAGCCTCATCAACATTTTTTGGAAGCAAAGGATCGACAGCGAGTTTACTCAAAAAAGAAACTTCAATTGAATTTTTGTCAATGTCTTCCTATCAAATTTTGTGTCTTCTTATGTTTGAAGTAAAAATCAATTTCATTAAATCTCACGTTTCCCGAATTTCGAATTTTCAGTTCCCCTTTTTCGTCTTCAAAACCAATCAAATAACACTTACTATATCAGTATTCCAGCAAAATTTCCCTTTTTTGAAATTTGATCTATTTTTTGCAAAAATGTTTTTCAATATGCATAAATGAAACACAACCAAAAAATTTGGCAAAAAACAAATCAGGTTTTTCATTGTACATCAATTCAAAAAGTTTTTTTTCAGAGCTGAATGCAAAAGCATGTTTTTGACGTCAAAAGCCATGTTCAAAGCTTACGTCCAAAACTTTTTGTCCAAGCAGGCGTTATCCAAGAAACAGCAAGCCATAGCAACAGAAATCCCCCATTTTTTTCAATTTTTTCAATTTGTTCTCGAGTATATGAAGCTGAGTTTTCAAAACGAATTCATTGGTTCCTACAATAGCGAAATGTATTAAAACTCGTTTAAAATATATTCTCCACCTCCATCAGAAACTAAAGTTCCCACATAAGCACAAAACTGTTTAAATTTATCTAAGACCTCATCTCTTGTGAACAGGCTGTTTTTTCGACTTAATTAACTCAAAAACTTCACGACACTCAATTTTTGAATCACCTATTTTCATACCCTCAACAATTTTTGGCAGTCGTTTCAAATCAGAAAAGTTTTTATGTCCCATCTTTGCATGCCACATTTGTAAACTGTCAACATTAGAGCAATTTTAATTGAAACAAGGAAAAGTTTTCCACACAAACAACCCATTTTCAACTTCAACAGGAAAAGAGACGTTATTAATAACAAGAGTAAATTTTTCACTGAAAAATACTTCAACACAAGCTTCTCTCAGTTTTGAAACAGATCTTAAATTTTTAAGTTATTAAAAATTAGGTATTTGAGTTTTTAGGTACGAATAAAGCATCTTTTATAACAACTTTATTCAGTTCTTTATTTCTATTTTTAGCGAAAAACTCAACATCCCTTTACTAATATTGAGGAGTGCGTTTTGTTTGAATTTTGAGTTATGCCAGAAAAATTTTCATCCAGGTTAGCAAAAGTACTTTTATCTTTAATCATGTAGTTTGTTGCGCCAGAGTCAATGATAAAGTCTTGGTATTTAACACAATTCTCACTCCAGAAAAAGCTAAAAATTTTCCACTTCTTGTTCTTCCGGAACTGAATTTTGTCTTTCTTTCGAATTATTTTTGAGTTCATTTTTCCTTGCATGGGATTCAAACTTTTTGTTGAAAAACAATTTTCGGCAAAATGTCCAACTTTTTTACACTTAAAACATGTTAATTTTGGTTTAGATTTTCCATTTTTAGGTTCTTGTCGTCGTGCATGACAAAATTTGGCAATATTCTCCTCTTGTAACAATAAAAGCAAGTTTAATAATTGATAAAGAACACAGATTCTGATTTCTTTGTGTTTCTTTCGTTGCCTTTCTCACTTTTCAAAGTTAATCAAATCACGTTTAATTTCATCCAAGGTTTTATCTTGACTATATTTTACCAGAGTACAAAAACTTTCAAATTCACGAAGAAGTCCCTCGAAAAACATTTTCACGAGGAAGAGACAAGCATTTTTTCACTTATCGACTCATCGACTTCGGCAAGATTCAACTGCATGTCCTCGGCTCTAGTAATATAGTCTACGCTTTTTTCGATACTGTATTTTCTCAATTTTGTTAAATCAGACATTAATTTTTGTAAACGCAGTCTTTCAAGACTTTTATATCTCTTACACAATACGCTCCAAGCCTCAGATCTTTTTCCCCTATATGATCGCAAAAGAACTGACTTCTTGTCGAGGCACTGAACAAGTTCATACCAAATGGCCATCTGTTTTTCGTCAAAAATCTCCCTTCACTTTCTGTCGGCCGCGTCAATTTGCTCCTCTGACGTTCGTCCCCTCATCCCCTCAGCGTAGGTATAAGCTCCCTATATCCTACAGTGCCCTCAAGAATTTTATTCAACTTCAAAACATACATTCGTGCCTCAAACAGTTCAGGAAAACAGACAAAGTCTTCTTCTTTACCGCTGAAGAAAAATCTATCGTTGTTTTGTCTGTTATTGTTTTGTTGTTCTTGTTTAAAGTAGTGAACTCTTATTATGTGTTAAAACTTTAGCTAAAAAATCAAAACGTTTAACAAAGTAAAGATAAAGTTTAAAATCCAACCGAACACTCTATCGAACAAACATCTTAAACCACTATATTAAAGAACACCAAACAAGTCTTTCTTTATTCAGACCCTCAATAGGTTTTCTATTTTTTCTTTTCAACAAAACATCCTAATTTTAAAAGCAACAGTATCATAGATTTTGGAAAACACAACGTATAAACGAGCGTCTTTTAAAAGTAAAACTATTGACCACCGGACAGTCTTTATTTATGAAACTTTTCGAACTTTACTTAAAACTTTTTAATAAAAAAAACAGAGCCTGCAAAAAAATCGCCGTTAAACGCAGTAAAATTTTTTAGAAGGCAGTGCTTTTGAAGAGAATCTAATGGGGAAATTTTGTCTACTTAGTATAAAAGATAACCCATTTTGTTTGAGAATGTAGTATCCTTGACAAAGTTGGAGTGAACATTGACCAATATAGCCATTGATTCCCCCACTGCGACTAAGCACGATGAGGACGGACCCTCCAGATAATTTCTCAAACACTAGCTTAAACTTTTCTCTTACGCATGAACAAACTTCCGCAAATTTCTTCAAGCAAGCTTTCTATACATCATGTTTTACTATGCTGTTGCTATATTCAATAATAATTCAAATTTCGAATACTGCACATAATGTTACAAGCCCTTCAGGGACTCTGACCACTATCTCTTTTACAAATTCAATCTGTTCTACAGATCGATTAACAACTTTTAATCGATCCCATTTTTGTTTCAATTGACCTTTTTGTTAAATCACGAGTGGTTTTCACACACCCGTAATCAAGTTTTCACGTGAGCTAGAATTTCAACTTTATATATATAAATATATATATATATATATATATATATATATATATATATATATATATATCAAGCAAAAAATTGATTCATCAAATCAAAAGTTTGAAAGTTTATTTCTCTCTTTCTTGTTTTCTCTCTCTCTTTCTCTCTCTCTTTCTCTCTATCTCTCCTCTCTCTCTCTCTCTTTCTCTCTCTCTCTCTCTCTCTCTTGTCTTTTTATCTTTCTCCCTCTCTTTCCTTCTTCTCTTTTCTCTGTCTTTGTCTCTGAATGACACACTCCTTTTGATCAAGGAACTCTCTTTTTGTCACTATCTCGTCAGGCAGGCCACCCCTTCTCTTGTCTTGTCACACTTGTCAGTTTTCTGAGCGCATAATTTATTGATGAGGTTAGAGGGGCACGTAGAATACGCAACAGATTGGAATATCAAATAAATGTTGTTTGATTATGGGTGGCAAATACACGTAGTAAATCAGCTTATATAAAAATTGTAAATTATCCGCCAAAGCTTGGTCTGGATGTGTGAAATTAGCTCAAAGTTAGCGCATGTGCTTTCTCAATTTTAACTTTTGGATTCATGCTGAAAGGAATAATTCGGCAATCTTGACTTTGATCTAAATTGAATTCATGTTTTTTGCGAATGCAGATAAAACATTTCGTTTAGTGGTCTGAGTGACAGATAGTAAAAGATGGGGAACAGAGTTGTTGGCGGGTGGGTTTTACGGCCTAGGTGGAGGTGTGGTGGGTTGGCTGAGGCGCGTAGTAAGTACGGGGGGGGGGGAGAGGGTAGTAGATGTTTTTTCTGGTGTGGGCTTGATAGGTGAGCGGGCGGGAGTCGTTGGGGGTTGCTGGGGGTTCGGGCCTATATTTTTAATAGGCAGGGGTCCTGTTATAAGAAAACATTGTCTCAAATTCACCTTTGATCCTTGAATATAATAGCAGAGCTGTTTCTAAAAAGTATAAACATACCCGGTAGATTGCCGGAAAATAGCCGCCGTTGATTCCAATAAGCATGATTGGGATTGAACGAATAGAATATATTGAAAAAAAAAGATTTTTGTACAAAAATATTTTTAGGTCCGATTTATTTTGATGGCATTTCGTAGTTGAACATATACTTCTGTTTCTTAGAGAGAGGTTACAGCGCTACTATCAACAACAATAAGCATTAGAGGTGGTAACTAAGACTTATAGGAACGACGTTCAAATAGCGGGCATCTAAAATTGGGCTTTATGGGTTTATCCCGTTTCCATTTCTGACTTCAATTTTTTATACCGACTCTGTTCATTTTGAATTGCTTTGCTTAGCAACTGATGTTCAAATTCACTTTTAGCAGAATGAGAGAAGAGAAGTCAAAAAGAGAAGTCAAGAGAAGTCTAGAGAAGTCAAAAAGATTTCACGCAAAATGTCGAAAAAGCGGCAAAATGGTAAAGCGAAAAAAAGTTTGACGAAGTAAAAAAAATACGAGCGCAATAATAGCCAACTGAGAAGATGAGGGCGGCTATTAATGAGCGTCCAAAATGAAATCCGCTCACTTTAATTTTACTTAGTAAAAAATAGATTTTTTACGCATCATTACTCAGTCTGATAATCAAATTTCGAAAAAACAAAATAAACCATTGATCCACTAGGCTAGTTCTCTTGCTTGATCGTCAAATTTTGATAATACGCAATGAATTTGTTTTTACGCAATACTACTCAATCTGGTAATCAAATTTTGAAGAAAAGTTGAACCATTCATCCACTAGGCTAGTGGTCTTCCCTACGCTTGAAATTCTGATATTACGTAATGGTATCTTAGGGTGTTACCCACTGTAAATTTGATGACATCCATCGAATTGTCACAAAAAAGAAGTCACAAAATTACATTTTATTTACATTGTTTCTCTCTTTAATGCTTAACGCAAATGCAATCTCAATCATTGTTGAACAATAGTGACAACATGTTTCTTTTTGAGCCAATTTTTGTTTTAATTATAAAACTTGGAATAAGGTTTTCGATTTTTCATTGGGTATATGTTAGGTTACATGTACGAAACGACTTTTTAAGTGGGCAAGAGAACTAGAAAAGGGTGCAATGATGTAAAAAAAATTCAAAATTTGATTGCAAGATCGAGAAACATTGCGTCAAAAATTGAACTCTTACTTCGTACAGCTATGGGAGGCTATTTTACCTTTGGCGTTCAGTATATTACTAACTAAGCTACTTTTAAACTCCAATGTTCGAAAACAAAAGTCAAAATTTCCAGTCAGTAACGAACTTGCTTCAGCTTTAAAAAAAAACCTGTAGAATACCAATACTTCCCTCGGAGTCATAACGACACGTGTTCAAACAATGGTTATGAACAAGAATAGCATGAATAGTTATTAGCGGTATTGATTATTCATAAACGTTTTTTCCAACACAAGGTAACCATATCTAACATTAATTAAGAAAAATTTAAGGATTAAGTGCTAATTAAGAAGAAATTTATGTTTTCTACACACCTTCAAATAGTATTTGTTTTCCGTGCAGAGAAGCCTTAGCCCAAATTTGTTCAGCAAAAGTGAACTTGTTGAGTATTCCTGTGAGATGAAGACCCCTGTCCACTTCATACTCCATCTTCAGTCTGTTGTAGGGAACAAACAACCCGCTTGGCTCTGAAATAAACAACCATAAACAAACAATAAAGACTTCAACTATTGGATTTAATGGGTAGATTAGGTGCCTCTGATGACGTCACTGAAAAAATCTGGCACATGTCGAGAACCGCTTATCTGTTCAAGGTATATGTCTGGAATTGTTTAAATACGAACAGGTTTAAAATCTGGCTTTATAGAGATTTAAATTGTATATTATTGTTTAATGTTTCATTACGTAAAAGCGAGCTATCAATTCTGCAAGTGAAGACCATAACTAAGGGCGGATAGTCATAATTGGGTTAGATTCAAATTGTCAAAATTCAAAATTTTGTCCTTTTAGCTTTCGTTCAACGGAGTTGAACAGTTCTCGTAAAAACATAAAGTTATTCAGAGACAGAGGCTAAAAGGTCGAAGCTACAAAATGAGAACACAAACTTAACCCACCTGTGTAGAAGTCTGTTATAGTAGTCAGCGATTCCAATTCGCTTCCTTGCTCGCCAATTACTCTTACGACTGCCGTGTACCCAATGCCTCGGATCAGATCATCAAGTACAACAGAATCATTGAAACTATTCGGATCTGTTCTCTCAATCACACGTGTCGCAATCTCATTGGCTGAGAAGAATAGATTGTGAACTGACTGAGGTTGAATTGAAAGTTCGATCTCAATCTTTGATATATTGGCACTGATATCAGCAGAAAATGGGGTCCAAAACAGCCGAGCGTAATTGTGACCGGGTCCAATCAGAATCGAGCTCTGTCTGTCGTTGAGGCCTTTAGCAATTATATTTGGGTCATTCCCAGTACACCTACGTCCACCCCCCCCCCCCACCGCACGCCACTTAATTATACAATTATACCCCCTTTACGGTAGATTTAACGTAATTGAGGGGTTGGGGTGTACGTTAAATGGCCATAACGCACAGGAGGGGAGCTATAATGGAAATATCTCGGATTTTCACATAATTTTTTGTCTTCTAAAGAAATCTGTAAAATAAAAACAGTTTCTCACTTATATAGGTAAATTTTAAAAGATATCTGAAACACAATATTTACTTGAGTGGAAGTAAACCAGCAATGCCATTAGATGAGATTTGACTTTCTTTTATATTAATTTAATAATTTCTTCTCCAACAATATTTTAGGATCTATTCTGCCCCCCCCCCCCAGCTTTGTCGGCTCATAACTTACGCCTCCAGGCGCATGTGCTTTTTTAACATAGTAACGCGCTACATGACAACACACATTTTGTAACTGGCGGGGAGCATAAATTACTGGGAGGGGGGGGGGAGGAGGAGGGGCAGAATAGACACAAATTTTATTTCTTTTCTGGTTCACTGTAGAATAAAGAGAAACTCACTTTTGCTTGTGAATATTGTAATGTAGTCTGAAATTCCGCGGTATGTTTTCAGTTGAATCTTCACTGTCTCCTTATACTCCATATCAGTGATTAGAACTCCTGAAAAAAATTTTGGGACAAAAATTGTACAAAAAGTGATTAAAAAAATTCAAAAACCTTGCAAAAATCTTGCACGAATTCTTAAACATGCTTATACATAGTTCATCCATTAAGCTTTCATGAATCTTGAAACATTTTATATTCTTCTTGTAAGAATCGCGCTCACTTGGGTTAATTTCTCAACCCCAAAGCACAAATTAAAACTCGGCTTTATTCTCTCATTCAAATTTTAAGTCAAGTTTGCAACTATTAGCAAATTGATTTATAGTTTTTGCATGATATTTTTCCGTTTGTGCCCCCTTTTTTACAAAATGAAAGTATAACGTACTGGAGGAGGCACAAACAGAAAATATCCTTTTTGTAAAATAATTCTTCTTATTCGCCATTAATATTTGCAAACAGGGTTTCCAAATTCGACAATAATTTGCAAATTTTTCCAAATTTTCGCATTAATTTGCCAACGATTTCGTAACTCTACCATTAATTTGCAACTCAATTGCAACTCTCTGCTTAATTTTAAAATGTTTCTTACAACTTTGATTGTGGTTTGCCAATTTATTGTAGTATTGTAAACGGATAACTGTCGACTACAAAATCTCTACTTCCACATAAAAAAGGCCAATCATTACCATTCCAACTAGAGCAATCAACCTGTTGACTTAATGACCTTGTTAGATTTAGTTTAGGCTGACGGTTTATCAGATCGTTTTGCCGGCTTTTTTTTCTTTCCTCAGTAAATTTTTCACTTCTTATTTAGACATCGTAGAGAAGAAGAGAAACATAATTTTAAAGCCCCTAGAGGATTTGATTTTTGTTTAGAAAACCCAATTTTTTAGCATCGTCATAGAAAAAAGGAGCTTTTCAAAAAAAATTGAGAGGAAGAATGGAAAAGAATGAGGAAAAGTTCTGGGGGATTGAATGAGGTATTAAAAAACATATTTGTTACTAAGAAAATAGATGTAAGCGAGAGAAAATTAACAATCAGAATAGAGTATTTAAAATACGTTCTTATATACGTAGAAAGTTCCGAAAAAGTTCGTATAACTTAATTTTAAGTAAATAAAACCACGATATACACGAATAAGTTGGTTTTCGGCTCAATATTTCAGGTTCTCTGCACAATTGTTGGCCGATTAGAAACCAACTTTTGTGTCAATAACAAACCAAAAACAGAAAAGAAGCATCGAAAAAACCTTGCCGTATCAACTTTCACTTGTTGCTATGATCATAACAATAGTAATACGTTGTAATAAGCTTGATACGTTGACTTGTCGCAATAAGTGGCTTAGATTGAGTGGACTTCTGCGACGTTAAGCTTATACGTTGAGGCTTATGTATTGAACTAATTTAAGCTTACCGAAAGAGTGGTTTTAAACCTTTATTTTGGTGCCGCTCCGTGCTTTCCAATATTGATTTAATATTGAATTGAAAATTGAACGTTGATTTGATGAACATTTGTACAGGAAGATTTGTAGAGCCTCATGTCATTCTGTCAAGAAACAATTAGTTTCAGGAAATCCATTATTTTAAGCTTTTACCTTGACTAGCCTCCACAACTGAGTGCTTGCTTCCACAGCCAATGAAAAATTGTGACTACTTGAGTCGAAGTTTTACGACTTGCAAAATAATTGGTTCGAAGTTTTCGCACTTCAGCCACGAGACAGTGCTTACAGTACCACTTATATCTCGATCGAGAATTGCGTGACTACGACTGAAACTCAAAGAGCAACCTCATGCGACAAAAAGCTGTAAGAACAAAACAATTAATATTATGGCAATAAATTGATGCAGAAAATTTAAACCGATCCTTGGTTTTTTTCCAGTTTGGTCTAAAATAGTAAAAGAAAGAACATGATTGATTCGGGAGTTAATCGGCCACCATTAACACCCACATAATTATTGGTACATTAAAAAAACATCGAGTTCGAAAAATTTTAGTCGAATTTTAGGAAATCATGGAAATTTAGTTTGCCTGGTTTATATAACAAAGAACCTCAATTATGAAAAGAATAAGAGAACATTATGCTAAAAAACTCAATTTTGAAAATTTTTGGTCATTTTTGATGCTCTTCAAAAGCTTTAGCAAATCAAAACTAAATATTGATAAATCGTACTTTCATTCACAAAACCGTTCAGTTTAGTGAATTACCGTTCCGTTCTTAAAAAATTGCAAAACTAGCGACCAAAATTGGACAGAAGTACAATTTTTTGACAAATTTGTGAAAAATTGAATATTCTGACTAGAAGTTTTTCCAATTGAGTGAAACTCAAGATACACAAAAGTTTTTAAAGGAATTCACCACCTCCGACCTACAAAAAAAATGAGTTGTCACTTTTTTCCCTCTTCGCTCGATACAATATCGTACCGCCGGCGTATTTTTTGTCCTTCAATTTTCCAAATCTCCCTGTTCCGTTTTGTTTTCAAATATGTCGCTCTCCCAAAATTTCGTTTTTCATTTTCATACCCAATCGTTCTGATTTTTTGCGTTCAACTGCGTATTTCTGCGCTTTTTATCCCTTTGGTGTATATTGTTGTCATATGTGATGAAGTATGTCTCTGTTTTCGTTGCAGTATAATGATTTCGCTAGTATGCTGATTTGCTGTGTTGGTCTTTGTAGTTTTCTGGGGTGTGACTTAGTTGACCCACGAATTACGGCTGGATCGTCTCCTGGCTTTTAGACATCTCTCATTTACTGGCTCTCCTATGGTAGTATATCAAGGTTTGCTGCTGTTTTTTCGTGTGTATATGTATGATTGTTAGTTGGTTTGTTCTTGTCGCCTTCTAGGGTTTGACTTAAAAATATAATGGAGTTACGACTAGGTTGTTCCTTCACTTTTCCAGCTGTCATATTCTACAAGAACACTTTGCAGATTGTTCAACTTTTGCTGTAGTTTGTTTAATATTGGTGGTATGCTGATCAGTTGTTTAAGATTGAATATTGCCAGGGTGTGACTTAAATTTACTCTGTAATTACGGCTAGTAATTTTTTTGGTCTTCTCATATTTTTAGTTTCGTATTGCATTGCCGTAAATTAGTTTGTTATTGGTATACTAAGCCCCATAATGAAATGTTGCAGCTTGTCCTACAGTAGCCTCTCTCCTTCCCTTCCTAGGGTGTGAATTAGGTTTTTACTGGAGTTATGGGTATTTTGTTTGGTTGAGTTTGTTGCTGTGGTCTGCTAGCATAGTACAACCCCAACTACCCGCTCGTTGCTTGCCCGTTTTCCACCCGCTGTTTCCCGAATTCGCGCTTCGTTGGGGCTACTCGCTCGATGTTTCCTATCAGTCCGTCTTTTTTCCCACCACGTTGTGCGCCCGTCGCCCGACATTTACTTTCCGTCTGTTTCGTTTCCCATTTTGTCAAGCGTCGCTCGCTAATTGTTTCCGTCCCGTCCGTAGTGTTGCCCGTTTCTTACCCGCGTTTTCACCCTGTCCGCTCCATTTCCCATCTCATTGTGCGCCGTTCAACCGTCCTCCACTCCCCGTCCGTTCGTTTCCCGTTTCGTTGCGGATTGTGCACCCGGCCCTCTTTTGCCTGTCGTCTTGTTTAGTCTCAAGTTGCTTTAAAACACGTTTGAAGCTCTACCACTTTTGTTTTTTACTTTTGCCGATAAATCGTTGCTCGGTAACTATTGTCCTGCTCTTTGGTGTCTTGATTATCAAGTCCACGTCAATTTGGTTCTGTATAACCCACACTACACGTGTTCGTTTGAAAGTTGCTTTCATTACATTGGGAAATTAGTCAATTCAAGGTCATGACCGAACAGCAAGAGAATTTGAAAAAGCTCTATAATTCAAGATCTAATGTAGAATCCGAGTTGCGTAGCATCCACAAGGATATTACTGATGCCATAGATCGGCAATACAGGAGGGTTAAAGTTGAACGCTTGATTTTTCAGTTTAAGGATGTTTTCAGTAAACTGGTGCAGAAGAATGAAGAAATCTTTGACTTGGCCAGTTAAACCGAGAACCCAGATTCAAAATATTCTGTCCCTGAGCAATGGTTCGATGATTTACCTCAGAACAATGATAGATTCTTGCTTGCAGCTGGAAGCTATAGTGACTCATTTGCTGACCAAGACACCGTATGCAAAAGCGTCAATCCTCAAGGTCTACGAGAAGTTCACGCCGAACAAAGTCATCAAGGTCAATCCAGCGTAAACAAGACTTTCTCATGGCAAAACAAAAACGCGAAGAGGCTGAGTAAAAAAACAAGCTCTTATACGCCTCACTTAACAAAAACACAAAACTGCCATGAGAAAAAAAGAGCTTGCAGATTGCACTTCACGAACTAGAGGAAGACCACCGCCAGCGTAATGCAGCTGCTAAAATAGATGAGGCCAATCTTATTGAATGATCGTTCAGTGTTTAGGTAAGTGAACTAAATTTACTTAAAAATAGGGGATCAGATAGAAGTAAGAAAATTTTTCAGGACTGGATACTTTCGTTTCCAACAGGTAAATCATTGAACGCAGTAAGTGAGTTAAACTTTTCTCGTCCTGGTTCAGCAACCCCTGATCATCCCGTTCAAGATACTGCCCCTAGTATTCCTCCAAAAAACTCAAGTAATGTTGCCGAGAGATTAAATGACCTTGAAGCTCCATCTCAGTACACAGGGCATGGAGTTGCAATTTCTATTGCTCAGCAAAATGCGTTGTATCGGGAATACCTCCATGCTCAACTCCAGCAACCTGTCAGTGATCGAAGGGTAGATCAGGCACATATTCTCTCAGGCAGTGATATGATGAACCCACTGAACCAAGCATTAGCTCACGTACAAAATGTCGCACTGCCACCACTTCAGCTACCTATGCAACCTCCCCCGCGACCGACATTTGTTATAGCATCATCGAACTCCAACATTTTTTGAACCTGAATTTTCGACAATTTCACAGTCAAATCATACCATGCATCAGTCTTCTGTACACTTGAAACTATAAACTGCTAGAATACCAGGTCAGTTGCATCTGCCCTTCCCCTTTTTGCACAACATCAGAGACCACCTCAAATTAACATTCCACAACTCCCTATAGCCCATTCCCCGCTTAACGTTCCTCCACCCCTTGACCCTCTTGGAAATCCACTTCATTTAAACCCGCCTCAACAATTAATTAGTTCTCAGCATCACGTGATTCCGTTGTCTTTTCCACCGAGCGCAAGAAAGTATTTATATATCCCAAACAATCCACTGCAAAACACTGTCACTTCGCCCTAAGCCCGCCTAGTATAGTATTCCACCGCTCCGAAACGTCCCCTTAACTGTAATCTTAATTTCAATTTGTGGCGTCTTCCTCAGAATAACCCCTCAAACGTAAATCAGGTGACAAATAATGCAGCCCTTTTCAACTTTCAACTAACCCTATCCTCAAGCACTTCTAACCCAGCCGTCAGTCATCAAATCCCGCAATCAACTCCACCGCGAAACATTAATAGCAAATAAACAGCAACCTTTAGTATCCCAGTTAACCCTTTCAGTACAACAACTACCCTTGCGCCACCTCTTATCACGCCCTTTATACAACAAACATAAAAGCATACCGCTCCGATACCATTGTGCTGGGATGTCCTATTACATCCCACGCCTCCAACGCCTGCAGCTAAAAATTTAAGCTCATTACGGCATTGCCGGACGCCATAACTAGCAAGAGGAATGACCCGCTACAAGAATGGAAGTTGTCTCAATACAATGGTGATCCACTTCAGTGGCACGAATGGTATAATCAATTTTGAAGCGCTATTGACTCTCAGTCTCTGACTGATGAGCTTAAACTGACATGCATTAAGACCATCGTAACTTGTAAAGCTAAACCAGCTACAGCTGAATTCCCCAGCTGCGGCGCAATGTACAAAGACGCACCGAAGACCTTAGAACGTAAATTTGGCCAACTACAGCAACCTCTAGTATCCCCGTTAACCCCTTCAGTACAACAACTAACCCTGCGCCACCTTTTATCATGCCCTTTATACAACGAACATACAAGTATACCGCTCCGATACCATTGTGCTGGGGTGGCCCATTATATCCCACGCCTCCGCCGCCTGCAGCCAAAAATGTAAGCTTTATTACGACATTGCCGGACGTCAAAAGTAGCAAGAGGAATGACCCGCTAAAAGAATGAAGTTGTCTCAATACAATGGTGATCCCCTACAGTAGCACGAAAGGTATAATCAATTTTGAAGCGCAATTGACTCTCAGTCTCTGACTGATGACCTTAAATTGACATACCTTAAGACCCTCGTAACTTGGAAAGCTAAACCAGTAACAGCTGAATTCGCCTGCAGCGGCGCAATGTACAAAGACGCACTGAGGACCTTAGAACGTACAGTTGGCCAACTACAGGCGGTCGTAAGTGCCAATTTGGACAAACTTAGCAGCTTTCCCCAATTGACGATGCACAATAGCGTTAACATCATTAACAATTCAGGGCGCATTTCAAGTCTTGTCGGGGTCTTTAAATCGCTCTCATACTATTCGTATTTAAAAAGTGCTGCGCTTCTGAACAATGTCGTACAGAAGCTACTGCCCAATATGAAGGAGTCATGATCACTCTTCACTGTAGAAAAGCATTGGGTTAAACCTACTCCGCTCTAATTTAACGACTGGTTAATGGAGAAGGCCGAAGCGCACAATTTACTCAAGAATACGGAAATTCAAACCAAGACAAATAATACCATCAACTCCTTAAACAAGTCAAAAGTCGCATCAAAGGCATTCGCTGCAAATACCCAACAAAAGAATTTTCAAAAACGCAACAGAGCGCTGCGTCAACATCTATCCCAAGCCGCAGCGTATGCAAGGGAGTCATCGGCTGTGAGGGTGTCGTGTGTTTAAAGAAAAAACTTGCACGCATAGAACCAAGGTCGTGGATGCAGTAAAGCTCTGTAACCATTGTTTGCGCGATAAACATATGTTTAGGCAATGCCCAAGAACCCGTAAATGAAGAGAACATGGCTGCAACAGCTCCTATAACACCTTACTTCACTTAGCTGTAATGGTTTTCCCAGCTAAACCCTCAAATAACAACACCAATAATTCGAAGTCGAATGCAGGTACTAGTATGCCAACTACTGGTCAACAGCAACCAAGCAAAACGACCACTTTGGTTTCTGTCACTGATGTCAAAGGACTCGCAAGGAGTTCATTGACCGCTGCAAGTGAGTTAGGCTTTTCTCGTCCTGGTTCAGCAACCGCTGACAATCGCGTTCAAGATACTGCCCTTAGTAATCCTCCAGGAGACTCAAAGAATGTTGCCGGTAACTTTAATCACCTTGAAATTTTATCTCAGTACACATGGCCGGGATTTGCAATTTCTATTCCCCAGCAAAAGGCGTTGTATCGGGAATACCTCCATGCTCAACTCCAGCAACCTGTCAGTGATGGAGGGGTAGATCAGGCACAGAGTCAATCAGGCAGTGGTATGGTGAACCTACCGAACCAAGCTTTAGCTGACGTACAAATTGTAGTATTGCCACCATTTCAGCTACCTATGAAACCTCAGCGGCGACCGACAGCTGTTATGAAATCATCGAACTGAAACCATTTTTTTTACCTAACTAATCAGCAATTTCACAGGCAAATCAAAGCATGCATCAGCCTGCTGTACACTTGAAACCAAAATGTGCTAGTATGCCAGGTCAGTTTAATCTGCCTATCCCTCCTTTTGCACAACATCAGAGTCCACCTCAAATTAACATTCAACACGAAAAACAAATCCCTATTGCCCATTCCCCGCATGGCATTCCTCCACATCCTAACCCTCGTGCAAACCGACCACCCCAAAACCCGCCTCAACAACTAATTATTTCTCAGCCTCCCCTGATTCCGTCGTCTATTCCAGCGAGCGCAAAAAACTATTTACACGTCCCAAACAATCCACTGCAAAACACTGACAATTCGCCCTAAGCCCGCCTAGTACAGCTTTCCACCGCACCAAAAAGTCCCCGTTTAAATGTAATCTTAATCTCAATTTGTGGCGTTTAGCTCAGAATAACCCCTCTTACGTTATACAAGCGACAAATAATGCAGCCCTTTTCAACTTTCAACCAACCCTAACCTCAAGCACCTCTATCACCGCCATCAGTCATCAAGTCCCGCAACCAGCTCTACCGCAAAATGTTAATAGCAAACACGCAGCAGCCTCTAGTATCCCCGTTAACCCCTTCAGTACAACAACTAACCTTGCGCCACCTTTTATCATGCCCTTTATGACACAAACATACAAGCGTACCGCTCCGATGCCATTGTGCTGAGGTGACCCATTACATCCCACGCCTCCTGCGCCTGCAGCCAAAAATTTAAGCTTGATTACGGCATTGCCGGACGCCATAACTAGCAAAAGGAATGACCCGCTAGAAGAATGGAAGTTGTCTCAATACAATGGTGATCCCCTACAGTGGCATGAAAGGTATAATCAATTTTGAAGCGCAATTGACTCTCAGTCTCTGACTGATGACCTTAAATTGACATACCTTAAGACCCTCGTAACTTGTAAAGCTAAACCAGTAACAGCTGAATTCGCCTGCAGCGGCGCAATGTACAAAGACGCACTGAGGACCTTAGAACGTAAATTTGGCCAACTACAGGCGGTCGTAAGTGCCAATATGGACAAACTTAGCAGCTTTCCACAATTGACGATGCACAATAGCGTTAACATCCTCAACAATTCAGGGCGCATTTCAAGTCTTGTCGTGGTCTTTAAATCGCTCTCATACTATTCGTATTTAAAAAGTGCTGCGCTTCTGAACAATGTCGTACAGAAGCTACCGCCCAACATGAAGAGTTCATGATCACTCTTCACTGTAGAAAAGCATTGGGTTAAACCTACTCCTCTCTAATTTAACGACTGGTTAATGGAGAAGGCCGAAGCGCACAATTTACTCAAGAATACGGAAATTCAAACCAAGACAAATAATACCATCAACTCTTTAAACAAGTCAAAAGTTGCATCAAAGGCATTCGCTGCAAATACGCAACAAAAAAGTTTTCAAAAACGCAACAGAGCGCTGCGTCAACATCTATCCCAAGCTGCAGTGTATGCAAGGGAGTCATTGGCTTTGAGGGTGTCGTGTGTTTAAAGAAAAGACTTGCACGCAGAGAACCAAGGTCGTGGCTGCAGTAAAGCTCTGTAACCATTTTTTGCGCAATAAACATATGTTTAGGCAATGCCCAATAACCCCTAAATGAAGAGAAGATAGCTGCAACAGCTCCCATAACACCTTACTTCACTTAGCTGTAAAAGATTTCCCAGTTAAACCCTCAAATAACAACACCAATAATTCGAAGTTGAATGCATGTAATAGTATGCCAACTACTGGTCAACAGAAACAAAGCAAAACGGCCACTTTGTTTTCTGTCACTGATGTCAAAGGACTCACAAGGAGTTCATTGACCGCTGCAAGTGAGTTAGGCTTTTCTCGTCCTGGTTCAGCAACCGCTGACAATCGCGTTCAAGATACTGCCCTTAGTTATCCTCCAGGAAACTCAAAGAATGTTGCCGGTAACTTTAATCACCTTGAAATTTTATCTTAGTACACACGGCCGGGATTTGCGATTTCTGTTCCCCAGCAAAAGGCGTTGTATCGGAAATACCTCCATGCTCAACTCCAGCAACCTGTCAGTGATCGAGGGGTAGATCAGGCACAGAGTCAATCAGGTATGTTGAACCCACTGAACCAAGCTTTAACTGACGTACAAAATGTCGCATTGCCACCATTTCAGCTACCTATCCAACCTCAGCGGTGACCGACAGCTGCTATGAAATTATCGAACTCGATGAAATTTTTTGTACCTGACTATTCAACAATTTCACAGGCAAATCAAACCATGCATCACTCTGCTGTCCACTTGAAACCAAAATGTGCTAGTATGCCAGGTCAGTTAAATCTGCCTATCCCTCCTTTTGCACAACATCAGAGACCACCTCAAATTAACATTCAACACGAAAAACAAATCCCTATTGCCCATTCCCCGCATGGCATTCCTCCACATCCTAACCCTCGTGCAAACCCACCACCCCAAAACCCGCCTCAACAACTAATTAGTTCTCAGCCTCCCCTGATTCCGTCCTCTATTCCAGCGAACATGAAGAATGTAACCGCCCAACATGAAGAATTCATGATCACTCTTCACTGTAGAAAAGCATTGGGTTAAACCTACTCCTCTCTAATTTAACGACTGGTTAATGGAGAAGGCCGAAGCGCACAATTTACTCAAGAATACGGAAAGTCAAACCAAGACAAATAATACCATCAACTCTTTAAACAAGTCAAAAGTTGCATCAAAGGCATTCGCTCCAAATACGCAACAAAAAAGTTTTCAAAAACGCAACAGAGCGATGCGTCAACATCTATCCCAAGCTGCAGTGTATGCAAGGGAGTCATTGGCTTTGAGGGTGTCGTGTGTTTAAAGAAAAGACTTGCAAGCAGAGAACCAAGGTCGTGGCTGCAGTAAAGCTCTGTAACCATTTTTTGCGCAAGAAACATATGTTTAGGCAATGCCCAATAACCCCTAAATGAAGAGAAGATGGCTGCAACAGCTCCCATAACAGCTTACTTCACTTAGCTGTAAAAGTTTTCCCAGTTAAACCCTCAAATATCAACACCAATAATTCGAAGTTGAATGCAGGTAATAGTATGCCAACTACTGGTCAACAGAAACAAAGCAAAACGGCCACTTTGTTTTCTGTCACTGATGTCAAAGGACTCACAAGGAGTTCATTGACCGCTGCAAGTGAGTTAGGCTTTTCTCGTACTGGTTCAGCAACCGCTGACAATCGCGTTCAAGATACTGCCCTTAGTTATCCTCCAGGAAACTCAAAGAATGTTGCCGGTAACTTTAATCACCTTGAAATTTTATCTTAGTACACACGGCCGGGATTTGCGATTTCTGTTCCCCAGCAAAAGGCGTTGTATCGGAAATACCTCCATGCTCAACTCCAGCAACCTGTCAGTGATCGAGGGGTAGATCAGGCACAGAGTCAATCAGGTATGTTGAACCTACAGAACCAAGCTTTAGCTGACGTACAAAATGTCGCATTGCCTCCATTTCAGCTATTTCTAACTATTCTAATCTAACTATTCAGCAATTTCACAGGCAAAACAAAGCATGCATCAGCCTGCTGTACACTTGAAACCAAAATGTGCTAGTATGCCAGGTCAGTTTAATCTGCCTATCCCTCCTTTTGCACAACATCAGAGACGACCTCAAATTAACATTCAACACGAAAAACAAATCCCTATTGCCCATTCCCCGCATGACGTTCCTCCACATCCTAACCCTCGTGCAAACCCACCACCCCAAAACCCGCCTCAACAACTAATTAGTTCTCAGCCTCCCCTGAATCCGTCGTCTATTCCAGCGAGCGCAAAAAATTATTTACACGTCCCAAACAATCCACAGCAAAACACTGACAATTCGCCCTAAGCCCGCCTAGTACAGCTTTCCACCGCACCGTTTAAATGTAATCTTAATCTCAGTTTGTGGCGTTTAGCTCAGAATAACCCCTCTTACGTAATACAAGCGACAAATAATGCAGCCCTTTTCAACTTTCAACCAACCCTAACCTCAAGAACCTCTATCACCGCCATCAGTCATCAAGTCCGGCAACCAGCTCTACCGCAAAATGTCAATAGCAAACACGCAGCAGCCTCTAGTATACCCGGTAACCCCTTCAGTACAACAACTAACCTTGCGCCACCTTTTATCATGCCCTTTATGCAACAAACATACAAGCATACCGCTCCGATGCCATTGTGCTGGGGTGGCCCATTACGTCCCACGCTTCCGGCGCCTGCAGCCAAAAGTTTAAGCTTAATTACGGCATTGCCGGACGCCATAACTAGCAAGAGGAATGACCCGCTACAAAAATGGAAGCTGTCTCAATACAATGGTGATCCCGTACAGTGGCATGAAAGGTATAATCAATTTTGAAGCGCAATTGACTCTCAGTCTCTGACTGATGACCTTAAATTGACATACCTTAAGACCCTCGTAACTTGGAAAGCTAAACCAGCTACAGCTGATATCGCCTGCTGCGGCGCAATGTACAAAGACGCACTGAGGACCTTAGAACGTACAGTTGGCCAACTACAGGTGGTCGTAAGTGCCAATTTGGACAAACTTAGCAGCTTTCCACAATTGACGATGCACAATAGCGTTAACATCATTAACAATTCAGGGCGCATTTCAAGTCTTGTCGGGGTCTTTAAATCATTCTCATACGATTCGGATTTAAATATTATTGTGCTTCTGAAAACTGTCGTACAGAAGCTATCGCCCAATATGAAGGAGTTATGATCACTCTTCACTGTCAAAAAGCATTGGGTCAAACCTACTCTTCTCTATTTTAACGACTGGTTAAAGGAGAAGGCCGAAGCGCACAACTTACCGAAGAATGCCGTAATTAAAACCAACACAAAGAACACCATCAACCCATTAACCACGACAAAAGCTGCATCAAAGGCAGTCGCTGCAAATACGCAACAAAAAAGTTTTCAAAAACGCAACAGAGCGCTGCGTCAACATCTATCCCAAGCTGCAGTGTATGCAAGGGCAGTCATCGGCTGTGAGAGTGTCGTGTGCTTAAGGAAAAGACTCGCATGCAGCAAGCCAAGGTTGTGGCTGAAGTACAGTTCTTTTTCCCTTGTTTGCGTGATAAACATTTGTTTGGGCAATGCCCAAGTCCCCGTAAATGAAGAAAAGATGACTGAAACAGCTCCCATAACACCTTACTTCACTGAACTGAAGGGTTTCCCAGCTAAACCCTCAAATAACAACACCAATAATTCGAAGTCGAATGCAGGTACTAGTATGCCAACTACTGGTCAACAGCAATCAATCAAAACAAACGCTCTGTTTTCGGTCAGTGATGTCAAAGGACTCCTTCGGGTGACGGAACTGAAATTTACTAATTCTGCTGGTACTGGTAATACGGCGTTAGTTTTATGCGATTCCGCTTGCAGTATCTCTTGAGTGTCCGGTAGTCTAGCAGCAAGACTCTTATTGCAAGGTTCCGCATTGAATTTTACCATCAAGGCTATAAACACAGAATAACTCATCGACACAAAGATGATTCGATTGATCATGACACCTCATAAAAATCCAGACTTCGAGGCGTTCACTCTACGTCCCTATTTGAGGGAAACTTTAAACGTAGGTTCCGACAACATTGACGTTAAGTCCAAGCAGGAAATTTACCCACATGTGGCCGTCATAGATCAAGTAGGATATAGCTATGGAGGCATTGAGATGATACTTGGACAGGATGTCTACCATGCCATCCATCCGTAGAAGCACTTTTCAGCCGACGAAAACCGCTCACCGTTCGCTGTCTGCTTGCCCATAGGTTGAATTCTAAGTGGCCCACTCCAGTCAAGTGCAAATTTAGTCTCGACGTCTTTCAAAGCCAATATTGAACAAGATTATGAAGTGGCTTAACAAGTTAATTCATGGTACGATATGAAGTCGTACGGCGCGTATATTCGGGTTAACCCACGATCCGCAGTGGATGCTCTCGCGTACAAAATACTTGAAGCAACGACTTTTCCTAATGGTCAAAGGTACGATGTTGGTATGTTGTGGGCCCATGACAACATCCAGCTCCCGAATAATTACTTTTCGTCATTGATGCAACCTAAATCTCTCTAGAAGCGGCTCTCGAGAGACGCAACAGTAAAAAAAATTACGCGAAAACAATTGATGAAGACCATCGATGATGGTCACAAAAAACAGTTCCTGGCGCTTACATGGACGAGCGGCGGTCGGTTAAAGAGTGGTACTTACCACATCATCCCGTAATCAACCCGAACCAAACCGGAAAAGTGCGTAGGGTACTAAATGATGCAGCGAAGTATCACGGTATTTCTCTAAACAAATTTTTGCTCACTGGCCCCGCCTTGCTCCAGAACTTAACACATGTTTTACTCTGTTTTGCACAACATCAATTCGCCGTGTCCGCAGATATCGAGGGTATATTTGTCCAGATTGGTGTCCCAAACCGTGTCCAGCCATCAACGCATCTTTTGCGGCGGGAAGACTACCCAAAAAATGTTGTAATATATCAATACACGCGCCATATTTTCGGGGCTGAAGACTAGCCCGCTTCCGCTAACTATGCATTGCAACGCACGGCCCGATACAAAATAAGTCAGTACCCGGAAGCATCCAAAGCCGTCCCAGAAACTTTCTTTTCGGACGATTACCTAAAATAAGTGGAGTCCCCAGAGGGGCCTCACGACATATTGAGGAATTGGTATATCTTCTCCATCTAGGTGGGTTCAAGCTTAATCAGTTTGTAAGCAATGTACCACATCTGGCTGATCAAATTGATGGGTCACGACAATCCACCGAACCAAAAGTAATCGTGTCATCTGAGGAGGAACCTTCGCATGTGCTTGGGTTGAAATGGGACCATAACAAGGAAACCCTAATTGTGAATCTGGGTGCCTCCAATACAGTAACTAAGCCTTCAACACAAGGCTTAGTACTGAGCCTATTGTCTAAGGTGTTTGATCTCCTCGGTCTAGTTGCACCATTTACCGTTGGTGCTCAATTGTTACTAAAGGACATCTGGCGTGTCCAAGAGCAGCATTGGGATGAAGAGCTACCGAAAGACAATGTAGAAAGATTCCTCGAATGGAGTACAGAACTAACCAAGCTTGCGGAAATCACTATACCGAGGAGCTATTTTTCGGGAAACTTTAAACATCTGGAACTACTAATGTTTGGCAACAGTTCGCAAGAGGTTTTCAGTGCCAATGCATTTTTCCGAGCTCGAGTAACTACACCGAGTGGGCCCGAAACATAGCTTGCGTATGTCCTGGGTAAAGCTCGCGTAGCACCTATGAAGGTGGTGAGAGTTCAAATCTGGAAATACAGGCAGCACTATTGGCCGCTCGATTGAAACAAGATACCTGTCGACCTCTAACATTGAAAAACAACAGGGTTTTCATGTTGACCGGCAGCACTACAGTGTTGCAATGCTAAGACTGTAGGAGTCTTAGAACACACTAGCCTTGATGAATGGAACCTGGTTGCCTCAAACGATAACCCAGCAGATGCCGGTACTTGTGGTATGCCAGCTGAGGTTTTTCAATCAATTAGCTGGGTGAAGGCACCGAAATTCCTAAGAACCAAGCAATTTGCGTTCGAACCAAGCACAGAAGTAGTTAATAGTAACAAACCCGTTATGTTAACCAAAAAACTAATGATACTACACTTCGTTGTCCGCAACCGCAACTAAGTCAACTAACGAACCACCCCCTCAAATAATGCCCTCCGATGAGTTCGGTTTATATCGAAAATTGCTACGAGTAACAGCATACATGCTGCTGCCGTTACCCTCTCTTTCATGCTACCGTAATGTCAATGGTAGTATAACAGATCCAACAGAGCTTGATGAAGCCGAGCGTCATCTTCAGTATCTCGTTCAAGGAGTCTTTTAGTGTCGAAAAAAAGATCTCCTGAAAACAAATCCGTTAAATGGAGTAGCTATATTGCCCAATTTTCCCCATCCATTGGACCAAATGGTCTATTCCAATCAGCTAGCCGCATCAAACGTGTATTTTTTGATGTGGAACATCCTATCGCTCTTGACTCACTCCATATATTTGGAAAACTCTTTCTGCGGCATATCGACGCAAAAAACCACCATCATGGCGTTGGCTATCTGCGGGCTAATGTACAGGAACGTTATACTATCCTTAAGTTACGATACGCTCTGCGTTCGATTAAATCCAACTGCCTCAAGTGCAGAATGTTCCGCGCTGCCACTATTCATCCCATCATGGTTGACCTTCCACTAGAAAGACTCGGATACTAATCTCCTCCCGTAATGAACACCGGGGTTTACTACTTTTGTCCGTTTTAAGTTACTGAGCGTAAAACCGAGAAGAGGACCACCGAGAAGAGTTCGGGTTTCATCTTCAAATGCTTAACTACTCATGCCGTTCATGTTGAAATTGTTCCGTCCATGGAAGCCTGTTCGTACGTAATGGGAGTGGAGCGCTTTGTCTCCCGTCGCTGCAATTAATTGGTCAGACAATGGTACCAACTTCGTTGGCGCAGACAAAGAACTACGTGAGAATGTTGAAGAAAAATATCAATAGTGAAACGGAACTTGCTCATAAGGTCATTAAGTTGATGTTCAACGCACCCAGCGCGCCACACCACGGTTGTTTCTGTGTGGGGCTTGTTCTTAGTTATAAGTGAATACTTTACAACATTCTTGGTACTCGTCGTGTCGTCTCACTGACGAAGTTCTAAACACTACTTTTTGTCTTGTGGAATACGCACTTAATTCACGCACGCTAACGGCCGCAAGCGCCGACCCGTCTGACCTGGGAGCAATAACACAACCATTTTCTACTTGGTGATCAAGCAAAACGCAATTCCGTCAGTTGCTGGCGTTGAAGACTTCGATCACCGTAAGCGTTACACCCGCGCACAAACTTATGCTACCGCTACTTGGTCTCAGTGGATCAAAGAGTACATCCCAAGACTGAACCGCCGTTCTAAGTGGCAAACACCTTCAAGCAACATCTAAAGACTGGTGATTTGAATCAGGTAGTTGAAGAGACCGACCCAAGGGTTCACTACCCTACTGCACGGATCACTAAAATACGTTACGGTTCAGACAGCGTCGCACGTTCCGCAGTATTGCGCACGTCCACCGGATCGCTCGTCCGCCCACTTGTTAAGTTAGTACCCATTCTGCCTGCATCTTCTTCGGGGCTTAAGGATCTTACTAAGAAAAAGATGTAAGCGAGAGAATTTTTCTTACTAAGAAAAAAGATGTAAGCGAGAGAATCTTACTAAGAAAAAGATGTAAGCGAGAGAAAAGATGTAAGCGAGAGAAAAGATGTAAGCGAGAGAAGATGTAAGCAAGTTACAGAAAATTTCGTATAACCTCGTTTTAAGTAAATATAACCCCAATATGCACCGACTACGGTGATTTTCGGAATAATATTTCAGGTTCTCTGCACAATTGTTGGCCGATTAGGAACCAATTTTTGCGTCAATAACATCAGACAAAAAACCGGTAAAAGAGCTTCGAAAGAACTTTGCCGTATAAGTTTTCACTTGTTGCTAAGATAGTAACAATTCTTATACGTTGTCCTAAACTTGATACGTTGATTTGTCGTAATACGTGCCTCAGATTGAGTGGACTTCTGCGACTTGAAGCTTATACGTTGAGGCTTATCTATAAGCTTACCGAAAGAGTGGTTTTACATCCCTATATTATTTAAAATATAACTTGCAAAATTGATAGTTAAGCATATACTAATATTTAAATTGGATTATTGGAGAATGGAGGAAAAAAGGAAAGTGAAAATTTCCTTATAAGTAATATTTAAAAGACAAAATAGGAAAAAGAAACTTCAGTTTCTTTAGTTTTCTGAGGCTTCATGGTGATACCATACCCACTTAGGAAATTTACTTTATGTAACTCAAACAATTTCCAAATCAATTAAACGAGAAATAACTTTTGAAATACGAGAATTGACAGCATGGGTGATAAAAAAAACTCTAAATTTATGTAATAGAGCAAACGAAAAAAATACTTAATTTTTTCCTTTTTCGAAATATTTCTGGTTCTTCACTATATTGAATATTGTACTGAGCTATGCTCGTCTTCATCATCACAATCGTAACTAAATGAATACCTCTGATACTCTTGATGTCCAGAACGTTAATAGAAAATAAGAAAAGTTCTAGAGAAGGAGGGAAAAAACCAAACAAACATGAAACAATTTGTATATCTTCTTGGTGGTTTTTTGACATCCTGAAGAAACTACACTGCGCGCCAATTGGCGCCTAGAAGAACACCTGAAGCAGAAAATTTGACACTAAATCTGGAAATGATTCCACTAACTTTTTTTAACGTTGGCCGATCATGAGATACTGCTGACAAGAATAACAAGAATAGTTTCCTTAGGAAAAATTATTTTTTAATTGTGTTTTTTTTCCAATTCTATATTCTGTTAATTGATCTCGATGCTTTATATAATTTTCCAATGTAAGCTCTTCATTTGGTGTGCGGTTGTTCATCGTTTTCAACCAACTCAGAATGAGAAAAAAACAAGAAAGCGTCACTGGTAAAATTTTGCTTCGAATAAACCTCAAAAAATTGCAAAAATAGAAAAACACGTTGCTTGAATTTTTGCAAGCTTTCCCCATATTGGTCATGTTTTTAATTTGATCGGGAAATAACAGAAGTGCTCGTCTTATGGACATTGAAAATCATGACAGGATAGGCAACACTTTGAGTAAAGAATAAAAAACTGGTTATTTCTTCAACCTCATTGATATCAGACAGAATGGAATTTGATGCTAGCACTGATTTAAAATTCTCCTTCTGATTAGCAGTCCAATTTAGTGGAAATTTTTCAAAACTTTGCCTATTTTCACGCAACTGTGGTTTCGTACGAAAAGAAAAAAAAATCACCTCGAATTAACCGATTTCAACGCTGAAAACCGCAGCTCTACAACAATTTACCGCACTCTCAACTAATCTCATGCCTTTATCGAATAATATAGTTCAAGCCTCATCCCGAGTTTTTCATTGATAAATGGTTGAAATAAATGCTCACTTTTTTCTCTCTGCGTCGACCATAAGTGACCATTTCGGATGACGAGGTATTGCGAGTATACAGATCTGTTTTGATCCCATTTCAGTTCGAGTTGTCCACCAGACAAATCCACAGACACGTTAGTCAACTTCGTCTCTGTTTCGACTACAACAGATCGTTAAATCATACCTTCCTACCAACTGAACGAAATCGCCAATCACTCAAAAAATTTGTGTACTCATTCAACACGTGCAGTAAGAGAACTTGTTTTTGTGGAAATTGAGAACAGTCAATTGCTTATAGAGAAAAATGGGATATGAGCGAACGGCAATTGAGCTCTATGTTGTTTTTTGTGCGATATGCTCACCCACTATCCATAAATTTTACAATATTTCTCTTCAGATCAAATATTGTTTAGAAAATTGTTACGAAGTAAATAAGTAAGCAAGATATTATCAGCCAATCAGAATCGAGTAATTCTAAACTTTAAAATAAGATTTAAATACGTTCTAACATACGTAGAAAGTTCCGAAAAAGATCATTTAACCTAATTTTAAGTAAATATAACCACTATAAGTATCGATTAAGCTGGCTTTCGGCTTAATATTTTTAGGTTTTCTAGACAATTGCCGATTGAATACGAACTGATTTGACGTCAATAACATCAGACAAAAAACCAGTAAAAGAGCATCGAAAAAACCTTGCCGTCTAAGTATCACTTGTTGCTTTGTACGTCTTAATGCTTACACTAATGTTTACACGTTGTTATATGTCGAAAAAGGAGTCAAATTGAATCCTCGAACTACTGATTGTTTTATCAGAGTTAATATGCTGCCGCGCCCATCTAAATCGAGGGAGCCTTTTACCGTTTCCATTACAGCTTCCTGCCATTTGGTCTAATTGTTGTGATGAACTTAAACAGATGGGGGAATGAAACAGGCATGTTATCTTATCGCAATTTTGGACGTTCCCAACCGGTCACAAGTTGCATGAACAGTTTAATGACATTGGTAAGTGGTTGTCTTTCCCCGAGTATCTGTGGTGTGGATACTGTACTGCATCAAGGCGCAGTGGTTGGTGACAACTGGTCACATTTAGGCTCATCGTTCCACCAATGTTGCGAGGTTTCAAAACAAGATCATGAAATGAATGAGATCACTACAACCCTAATTGAATTGATTACTTCTGATGGGATTTGGGTTCCTGAAAAGATGCTGATAACTGGTTAATCACCTTGTGTCACGGAAATCAGCCTCTGGGTTTGAAAAAAAAACCCGAATCTGGAATTATCGAGAGAGAGAGGTACCCAATGATGACTACGGATTTGTCTGATTCTGGAGCAGGTGAAAGCAGCTTCAAAAAACCGTAAGACTAAAGCAAAACAGACATTGCTGTTCTTTGTAGTAAATTCATAACTCAAATAAAAATTTAGACGGCAAGAAACCAAACCCCATCTATTTATTTCAATATCACATGGGGTAGTAAAATTAAACTGTTCTTTGTAGAAAAAAAGGTAGGGCCCCCCACATAATTTTTGAGACTAAAAAACATCGATTTTGAATATTTTTGATAGAGTTACCAAAAATTCGAAAAAATTGATACAGTTGGTTCGTAAATTTAGACGGCAAGAAACCAAACCCCATCTATTTATTTCAATATCACATGGGGTAGTAAAATTAAACTGTTCTTTGTAGAAAAAAAGGTAGGGCCCCCCACATAATTTTTGAGACTAAAAAACATCGATTTTGAATATTTTTGGTAGAGTTACCAAAAATTCGAAAAAATTGATACAGTTGGTTCGTATATCAAAAATAACCTCTGAAATAGAAAAAATTGAGAGAATATAATGCTAAAATGTCTATTTTGAAAATTTTTGGTCAATTTTGATGCAACTCGAAAAAACATAGAATATCAATATCGAATATTGATAAACCGTATTTCTGAGTTTGAAACCGTCCAGTTTACTGGATTACCGTTCCGTAAACAGGAATTTGCAAAAAATTGACCAAAAATTTGAAAAAATTGGACAAAAGCATAAAATTTTGACAATTTGGTCAAAAAACCATTTTCTCATTAAGAAGGTTCGTTAACTGAGTGAAACCCAATAAACACAAAAAGTTGTGAAAACTTTCACAACCTCCGGCCTACCAAAAAAAAATGATCGAATCACTATAATTTTGCCTCTTCACTCGTTTATGTAACGTTTCGTCCGCGTCCTTTTCGTCCCTTAACATTTCAATTCTCCGTGTTCCGTTTTTTCAATAACGTCGCTCTCCCAACACTCCGTTTTTCGTTTTCTTCCGCTTTTTTTCCGGATTTCGATGTAGTATATCATATGTGATGAAGTATGTTGCTATTTTTGCTCTAGTATGTTGAGTATGCTAGTATGCTGGTTTGTTGTTTAGGTCTTATAGCTTTCTAGGGTGTGACTTAAGTTTATTCTCGAGTTAAGGCTAGATTGTCCTTTGACTTTTCAACTTTACTAATTTACTAGCCTTCCTGTTGTAGTATATTGATTTTGCTGCTGTATGTTTGTGTGTAACTGTATGATTGCTAGTTGGTTTGGTCTTGTTGCCTTCTAGGGTGTGACTTAAGTTTATTCTCGAGTTACGGCTGGAGTGTTTCTTGACTTTTCCAACTATCTTAGTCTACAAACACACTATTGTAGTTTATTCAATTTTGCTGTAGTTTGTTAATACCGTTAGTATGTTGATCGGTTGTTTTGGTTTGGGTATTGCTGGGATGTGACTTAAGTTTATTCTGGAGTTAAGGTTAGTAAATTTTTTGACCTTTACATCCTTTTAGTGAACTACTGCATTGCCGTAAAATAATTTCTCGTTAAATTTGTCGTTATAAACCCATTATGAACTATGTTAGATTGTCTAGCAGTAGCTTCTCTCCTTCTTCCTAGGGTGTGACTTAAGTTTGTTCTGGAGTTACGGCTAGGTTGTTTGCTTGAGTTTTTGCTGTGGTCTGCTAACATATTTCTTTCCAACCTCATTTCCCGCCCGTTCTTTCCCGCACGTCCCGTTTCCGTTCCGTCGCGCACTGCTCGCTCGACTTCTTGTGTGTTCCGTTCCCGTTGCGTCGCGCGTTGCTCGTCCGACTTCCCGTCCGTCACTTTTCCGTTTCGTCGCGCGTTCCTCGCTCGACTTCCCGTGCGTCCTTTGTCTCCCTCTGCGTTGAGCGCATAGCGTTCAGCGCTCCACTTCTGTTTTTGTCGGGCACTGGGTGCTCGACGACATTTTCTGCTCTTTGGGCGGTTTGTTTTACAGACTGTCTACAGTGTGCTGTGTTTGGTGTCTTTTGCGTTGGGTTTTATTTGCGTGGGTTTGATTTGTTTGGAGTGTGCTTATAAAAGATAACCGTGTGCAGTGGTAGTTTTGCTGGTATTTGGAAATAATAACATCGTGATGTCTAATAGTCTTGATCAAAAAGTCAAAAAATTGTACGCTGCCAGGTCAAAGCGTGAAGCTGAATTGCATGGTATACATGAAGATATCCTTCATTGTTTAAATAATCAAAGTAGGCGAGTGAAAGTTGAACGCCTAGTAACAAATTGCAACGAAGCATTTATGACTGTTGTAGACAAAAATGAGGACCTGATTGCATTTGCTGGAAAAACAGAGGATCCAAGTGCACTTGTTCCTTCATTAGAGTCTTACTTGGAAGCAATGACAACTAAGAATGACAAGATACTCACATCAGCACGAAACTACATCAACTCTGCTGATGATAAAATTAGCGAGTTCCAGGAACCAAGGGCTTCCATTCGTTCTAGACTTCCCTCAATTATGACCTCGTCAAAAACATCTAGTCAGCGTAAACATGATTACGTAATTGCTAAAATGAAGCGCGAAGAAATTGAAAAACAGAATGAGGCAGCCATTCGCCTTGCTAAACAGCAAAAGCAAATGGAATTAGATGAACTGGAGGAAAACAACAGGAAACGTTTGGCAGAGGCAACTCTGCAAGAATTTGAATTGCTGGACGCCGTTTCTAAAGGTAGCCAATCTGAAACAACTGCAAGTGCTAGGACCTCAATGACAAGTGAAAAGGCTGTCCAAGACTGGATCAACACCTCACTTGCTTTAAGTTTTCACAATGAGGAGAAAACTAGTGAACCACAGGTTATGATTGACCCTCCAGAATGTCCTAGCCACAACAACGGCAAAACAGTGGAAGATCAGAACACTGAAATTTCAAGGCATTCCATTCCAAAAAATTGTCGAGGCAATTACATTTTAAGCAATGAGACCTTGCAGCAACTCGACCCCTATTATACTCCACCTGAAAACTTTTTGGCTGCTGCTAACACACAGGCGTTGTACCAGGCGCACCTAAGGGCGCCAATGAATCAAACAGGCCAGCAAGGCACGGCGCTCCCAAGCATAACTAACCAAGGAACCGCGGATAGTCAGCCGCCTTCTGTACACGCCCCAGGAGCTTCTTCACCACCCACTCAACCGTACATTCCACAGACGTTCCCACCACAAGAAAATCAAAGTAATGCATCCGAGTTTTTTCCACACGCACAATCCAGGGGACCTGAAACATCAAGTCTGCCGAAGAATAATTTGGCCCAGCAAATACGCTCCCGACAACAAATTAATTGTGTCCCCCGAGCACCAAACGCCACTCTTCCTCCTTTCCCGACCACAAATCATCCAGCTCCCGTAATAAACGTTCCCTTGCACCCAAGCGCCCCACCAAGTCCAAACACTCAACAGCACAACACCGAACCCGCTCATCCTAATGACCTTCCCATTCCGAACCCAGTCTTCGCACCTAACCTCACTGCTCTCATCTCACACGCCCCTTTGACTAATCAGCCTCTCGTCAACAACATTTTTCAGAATAACAATAGTCGTACGTTCCGTTGCTCCTTTCCCAAATATGCCTAATATCCCTCTTGGCCAAAATTTTGTCCCAAATATGAGTCATTGGCGGTTTCCACAGCACAGACCATCAATAGTCAACCAAAACGTTAATACCGTAAACATTGTTGCTCCAAATGTACAGGCACACATCGCACCATCAGTTACGAATTTTCCACAACAAATATATTCGAATTCGCGCATTTTGATTGATATGCAATCACCATCCGGCGCACAACAGGAAAACCCGATCGCAACTACAAGTAACATTGTACCTGGTCTAGCCACTCCGGTTTTCCAGCCAAATAATCCTTATGTTGGGCCCACACCGTTGAGTTGGAGCAGTCCACAGGTGTCTGCGCCCACCTCTTCAATAGCAGACAATGTGTCATTGATCAGGGAGTTGGCTGATGCAATAACCAACAAGAAAAATGACCCCTTGCCAGAATGGAAACTTGCTCTGTATAATGGAGATCCATTAAAATGGCACGAGTGGTATGGTCAATTCAAAAGCGCGATTGACTCGCAGTCGCTCACTGATGACGTTAAATTGACGTACCTTAAAACACTCGTCACCGGTAAAGCAAAGATTGCAATCGCCGAATTTGCTTACTGTGGTTTAATGTACAAGGATGCACTAAGGACTTTGGAACGAAAATTTGTCCAGCCACAGGCAGTCGTAAGTGCACACTTGGATAAACTAAGCAACTTTCCGCCTCTTAAAATGCACAATAGTGATAGCATCATTAACTATTCTGCAGCCATATCCAGCCTCGTTGGGGTTTTCAAGTCACTATCATATGATGCTGACTTGAAGAGCGCTTCCCTACTTAACCAAGCGGTACAGAAGTTACCACCAAACATGAAAGAGTCATGGTCACCCTTTACGGTTAAGAAGCACTGGGTTAAGCCTATCCTCCTCGACTTTAACGATTGGCTTAAAGAAAAGGCTGAGGCCCATGATCTTATGAAACAAAGCGCAACCAAGGCAAAACCTGAAGATAACAGCACTTCAGTAACCAAGACCAAAACAGCCTCAAAAGTGTTTGCATCAAATTCACAACAAAGGGAAACAAAGAAGCAATTGCCACCTTCTTCCACAAACACTTACTCTCGGTGCATTGTATGCAAAAGTAACCACCGGCTATGGGAGTGTCGAGTTTTCAAGGAAAAGACTCCAACCCAGAGAGCTAAGTTGATGGCGGATAACAAACTTTGCTTTTCGTGCTTAAGGGACAAGCACACGTTCCGCCAGTGCCCTCAGCCAAGAAAGTGCCGAGAAGAGGGGTGTAATAGTTCGCATAACTCACTATTGCATGGAGCAGATAGGGTTTTCCCAACAAAACAGTCAACAAATCCCAATAATATCCAGTCTTCTGGAAACACAGGTCAAAGGAAAGCAACCACTAATCAACAGCCGTCCAATAAGACCACAACAATGTCTTCTGTTACTGACGTTAAGGGGCTCCTTCAGGTAACGGAATTGAATTTGGTCAATTCGTCCGGTTTAGATACCAAGGCTTTAGTATTGTGTGATACCGCCTGCAGTAACTCTTGGGTGGCCGGTAGTCTCGCAGACATACTCGGTTTGCACGGTAAAGCACTAAAGCTAACTGTTAAGGGTATTAATACCGAAGAAGTAGCTGACACTAGGATTGTTGAAGTTACTGTGAAACCAATAGAACATCAAGATTTCGAACCATTTACCATCAACCCTTTCTTTAAAGAGAGTCTGAACGTCGGCTCTGATATAATTAACGTACAGGCCCTGCAATAGACATACCCACACTTAGCGGTCCTTGATCCCGTGACATATTCCTATAAAGACATTGAGATGATACTCGGACAAGATGTCTATCATGCCATCCGCCCGTTAGAATACTTCTCTGCCGATGAGAAGCGTTCACCCGTTGCCGTACGCTTACCCATAGGTTGGGTCTTAAGCGGTCCGTTACCATCAAGTTCGTGTTTAACCTCAACGTGCTTTAAAGTGAATATCGAACAAGACAATGAGTTAGCAAGTCAAGTAAAGTCATGGTACGACATTGAATCATTCGGGGCAAACAAGCAGGTCGACTCCAGATCTGCAGCAGACGCAAGGGCTCACGAGATCCTTGAGAGTACCACCATACACAATGGCCTGAGATACGATGTCGGAATGCTGTGGGCAGCAGACAACATCCAGCTCCCAAATAATTACTTCTCCTCCCTTGTGCAACTAAAATCGCTCGAAAAACGTTTGGCCAAGGATGAAGACCTAAGAGAGAAGTATACTAGTACTATCAAGGAAGACCTAAATAAGGGGTATGTAATTGAGGTTCCGGACGCTCACAAGGTTGAGAGCCGGTCTGATAAAGAGTGGTACCTACCCCACCATCCGGTTTTAAACCCGAACAAACCGGGTAAGGTGCGTAGGGTGCTCAATGGAGCAGCAAAATTTCATGGCGCCTCACTGAATAAATCGTTGCTCACTGGCCCTGATCTGCTCCAAAACCTTATTTATGTACTTCTTCGCTTCCGACAACATCGATATGCCGTCTCTGCCGACATCGAGGGAATGTTTCTACAGGTTGGTGTATTACCATCAGATCAACCATCAGAAAGAAAATAGAAAGAAAATACATTAGGCCTTTTTTCTCGACACTTGAAAAAAGTCAAAACGAAGCCTGAATAGTGCGACAGTGTAACTAAATATCAATCAATATTAGATTGAGAAGGAGAAAAACAACACGAAACTTTTCACGCCAGAAAGTAAACAAATATTGGCTTCAGTCATCCTACATCCCCCTTTGACCCATGGTCTTGAAAAAATTTGAAGCGACAAAAATAGTGTGCATGGGCCAAAAAGAGTTCATAAAAAACGTACAAAATAGTTGAGAACTTTTCATCATACCGTACGTGATAAACATTTTGTTTAATAAAATTTGTTGTGAATCAAATTGCACATAAAAAAAAATCTTCTTGTACACCTGTCGAATTTTTACCTCAAAAAAGATGTAAGATTAGGAGGTAATCGGGGGATTTTTTTTGAGCAAAATCCCATCGAAACTTTTACTCTTGTAGTAGGCTTTTTATGCACGGATTTTTTTAATTGTCCCTTTTTGGCCACATATGGCTAACCATATTTTAGTTCATAAGAGAAGAAGGAGATTAAAGATTTTAAAGTTCTTCTATTTTTAGTTCGTTCCAGACGCTTGATTCTACCCCTTAATATTACATCGTTGTAATCCTCCAAAATCGCCCAAGCGGTCAAGTCCTCCAAGCGGCCAAATCCAACAATCCCCCTTTCTCCACATTGCCCCCATTACCTCTTTTGTCTTACATAGTTTTAACCCCCTAACCTTACATCATTTTGGATGGTAATTTTCATGGGTAAAACACCCTCCCCCGCTTACTTCCCATTACCGCTATATCTTACATTATTTTACCCCCTAAACTTACACACTTAACATTACATCTTTTGGAAATAAAATCTAACAATTCCCCACCTACTCCCCGTTACCCCACTTATCTTACACTGTTTCAACTCAGCTAAAATTATACGCCTAAATTTAAATCTTTTTGGATGGTAGTTTTGCGGGGTAAAATGTAACAATCCCCCTTTATCCCTTTAATCCCTATTACCCACATTACCTCTTTATCTTACATCGTTTACCCCCACGGCCAAAAATATTTTATCAATTTATCTTACACCCTTTTGGATGGTAACAGTGGGGGTAAAGTTTAACAACCCCCCCCCAATGCCCCCAATGCCCCCAATACCCCTAATATCACACCGTTTTTACCCCCCCCCCCCCCCCCAATTACCTCCCTAATCTTACATAAGACTGGAAGGAAATAAGGGGTGGGGGTTATTTTGACACGGGACAGTATCTTAAAGCATACACAAGTCTGTTTAATACAATTGCTGTTTTTGGAAGTCATGCATGACAAGCATTTCTCATGTTAGAGTTTTTCTTTTGTAATTTTTTTGTCGGCTATTTCGCTCACCTTTTTTAAACTTTTTTCGATTGGTTGATTTTCTGATGAATCGCGGGGAATTATTTATTTTCACCGCGTTTTCATAATTCTTACAAAAAAAATTCGGATCTTTTCCGTTTGCGCCCCCCCCCCCCCCCAGCTTAGTGGGTGCATATTATTTGCAACCCCCAGATGCACGTGCAATATTTTTACATAATGATTTACTATGTAATGACACGTGCTCTGTAACTGGGGGGAGCATAACGTACTGGGGGGGGGGGGCACAAACGGAAAAGATCCAAAAATTCTTTACACGGATTCGAAGAACCTCTTACGTCCTACATTCTTTAAATTCTTATTCCACTGCGCCAACTGTCACTTACTTACACTATATATCATGTGAATTTTAATCAGATTCAGTAAACGTTGGAAAGCAAATGCGGTGAATTTTTGTAAGTAATGCGGTGATTTTCATCGTGGGGTTTTTTCTAAGAATTGCGGTGAAACGCGGTGAGTTTTTGTAAATGCTGTGAAATATTATTTTGCCGCGTTCACCGCAATCGCCGCATTTCCTACAAAAGTTAACCCAAAAACCTCGACCCAGGTGCTCTTTCTGTATGCTGATAAAAGTAGTGAGAGTAGAAGGAGTATAGTTAGCTCAAGGACACATAGTTAACTTTGTCGTCATGCACGAAAAATTGTACCCCATTTTTCCATGAAAAAAAAACAATGATCCTTTCATTGATTTGTTCTTATGATCCAACGATGGTTTCAAGAGGTTTCATGTTTCATCGACGGAATTATGAAAACTTTATGATCCACGGATGGATTTGACTGGGATTCACCGGAAAAATGGCAAAAATGCATTCCAGGCAAAAAGTGGGAGTCGAGGACTTACAGCATCGCTGACTGTCTCTGTTGCAGTGCTGAGTTCTGTTCATGACATCTCTGCACAGAGCTCGGTCATACTGTTCGTCTTCCCAGCAGTACTGGCTTTTATCATTCTGATCATACAGTCTCCGAGGAAATATACACAGAGCTGTCAAATCCTCATTCGGACAGAAGCCACACCTCTCTGGTAAAACAAATGTGAACACGATAAAAAAAATATAAAACATTTTTTGTTCCGTTATTCGCTGTACAGTCTTTTTGGATGTTTTCCCCTAAGTGTTCTAGGACGTTACGCGCCCCTAGTTACAGAGCGTTTACCATTACATAGTTACTCGTATACAAAAAATGGCAAGGGCGCTTGGGATTGCAAATAATATGCACCCACTAAGATGGGGGGGGGGGTCTTTTCATACAAAAATGATTTATGAGCGTTGCATCTTTCAGCGCAGAAAAACTTGGTGTAAAAAGGCTATCTGAATTCTAAACATTTTAGTCAAGCTAAAAACCGTTCATGCAAGTTATTTACTGAATTTTAATTAATGTTGAATATTAAAAAAGATAAATAATTTGTTTGTACAACCATGAGTTTATCTGCAATAGAGTCAAATTATTTTCTAGTTAGCATGTTGTATTCTAGTTAGCACTTCTAGACGTTGCCAATGTCCGAAAAAGCAAACATCAACAAGTTTTGCGTTTTGTAAAACTGAGTATCAAAAAAATGTCCCCACTTTTTTACTATTCATATACCATTTTTGACAATGGACTTTAGTTACACAAAACGTGAAATTAAGTTACTTATCTCTTGGCTTCAAATTTATTGAGAGTGTTTGCTTAAACCATTTCCACCATTTTGAGCATGTCTTCAGGCTAAATTTTTATTGCGTGAATTTTATTAATAAATAATTAAGACCAAATTCAAAGACTCAATTGTCGTTGTGAGCAGTCCGATGCGTAATTGTAAACATTTCGTTTGTTTTTCGTGTTTTAGCAAAATAGCTGAAATTGGCGCCAATGCTAAATTCAGAAACCAAATTGACGTTCCTTCATTGCCAATTTCGGCAACAAATTTTAGCAATCAAAATTGGCGACTAATCCCACCAAACCAAATCTTGTTTAGATTAGAGTCGGCGACGAGATCAAAGGATTAGAGACAATTACAATTGTTGCTTGTTTCCGCAAAAAGTGAAAGGCGACAGCTACCGACCTCTATACGATCTCCTATATACAACAAGTGTAATAGATCTCCTATATACCAAAATTTGAGCGTGCCGAAGTTTCTTGAACTCACTTACTTTCCTGGTCTTGATACATGTGTGCAACAAAACAGCAAAAAACTAATTTTTTCTCGTCATTTTCTTTGTACAACTGCCTCAATTACACAAAATCATTATTGGTCCAGTTTCGTTATTAAAATTTTGAGATCGTACTAACATATTAAACTTCTAAGTGTCTGTGATAATGCCGTAGTTAAATTTTAATTTGAGAATTGTCTGTTTGATCCTTAAGTAGTAATCCCCAGGGACTTCTATGAAAATAAATACCAATTTAGTTTTAATGTTTTGCTGATAAACGGGCAAGCCGTTGAACCGCATGGCAGATAACCGAGAAATGGAACCGAGAAATTTCGCTAATTGAGCAATTTTCATGTTGTGTAATGTCAACAGTTTATAGTCCATTTTGACCCACAGAGGAAATGAAGAGAGTGTAGAGTAGTATTTGCAAGCACCGATTTAACTGCACCGATTTAAATCAATCGGTTTTTTGTGTGTCCATAAATGTAAACTGCATAATTTTTGCAGTAGCCAACGTTACGCAAAACGCAAATTTGGGCAGGTTTTGACGTGTGAAGGTTCACATTTTGTTTAAAATGAAGGCACCTTCAACAAACCGTTTCAATGTACAAAATTATTTTACAGTTGTCTGTTTTTGTTTGCATTCCGTAACCACCAGAATGGAAGAGCAGTACACAAATTTCGTTATTTTACTCCAGAAAATAGGCTTATACTTGTACGTTGCCTAGCTTGTACTTTGTTTTATGACCACGTATGATACACACAATATGAATAAATAATTAGTGGAGTTTTTTTCATGGTAAATCAGATGTTTTCATGACACAAACCTTCTTTTTTTGCCGTTATTTTCTTCTGTACATTTTTCCATACTATTTCAATTTCTGTTCAGATGATGCATTAAAACCATGCTTTGTTGGTTCAGGATATTTCCGAATCAGTTCCGGATATTTCCGAATCAGAGTATATCAGTTTAGAGTATCAAATTATTTGGTGTTAATTAGGACAATATAGGAAAATTTGTTGGGTTAGTTTTACCCAATCTGATAATTCAACCTATGAAAAGGCCTCGATCAATCCGTGCTCCGTAGAAAAATTATTCTTCACCCCACAAATAGAGTTTTTCTGAAGATATTTTGTTGCTCTTTCCCTCGGAAAACTGATTCAACTAGTCGAAATCACCACTGTCATGCTTTATTGTTATTAACTTAGGAAGTAATTTTTTCATCGAATTTTAAAATAGCTTTGCCCTTCGTGAAATTAATTATGCAAATTGTCCTTTCTGTCGACAATTGGAAGGAGTTTTATGCAATCACTAAACAATATAGCCCATTTTCTTTGCGTCAATTATGCACGTTGTTTAACTGCGACACAGAAAGCGTTCCCAAGTTAATTTAATTTTCTAAAAGAAGTTAGCTGCTATAAAAGAAGGGTTGAGCAATTTTTTTATTGTCGAGGTTGACCCAAATTGGTTTGATAAAAAAACTGTTTGATATGACCATGCGGTCATTTCTAAATTTCATGTCATTGAACCCTTATTTCCAGAGCAGTTTAATTAGTTAAAATTTATCTGGTTTTCTTTGCTTTATTTGAATATCCTTATTTCAAAGGATATACTGTGAAGAAGTTCTCTGTTCATGTCGTAAACAAATCTTCAGTTACTTTTTTGGGTTCCCATTATGCTTGATCACTTTATAATCAAACTCTGCATCCTAAAAATTCAATGTAAATAGTTTTCATTCCGTTTTCCTTGTTTTTCACCGCTACAATTCAGTTGATAAAAAAACTTGTCATTTGCGCTGCAATTTCATTTAGGCATACTCAATTGTGCCGCAATGTCCACTTGAAAAACCAATCAAAATTTTCAAATGAAAAATTGGTCATTCGCATCGCAAATTCCAACCTAATTGCGGACATATGTAATCACATCGCAAAATCTGTTAAATCAAACGTCCAGTTAAACACATGGCGCAGTCAACAATTTTAACAACGCATCAGGAATTAACGTAATCAACTTCTTACAATCAATTATGTACATATATACATATATATATATATATATATATATATATATATATATATATATATATATATATATATATATATATATATATATATATATATATATATATATATATATATATATATATATATATATATATATATATATATATATATATATATATATATATATATATATATATATATATATATATATATATATATATATATATATATATATATATATATATATATATATATATATATATATATATATATATATATATATAT